>NW_028175354.1:0-194000 GCF_965226575.1 Pagrus pagrus
CATTTGAGCCATCGACTCTAAATCAATGCCGACATGTCTTGTTATACTGGTAGAATGAGACACAGCAGTTTTTGTTGGATTTTAGTGGAATTTCTATTTTTCATGAATATTTTCATGAAAAATCACCATTTTTGACGAATACACCGCCCGATTTTTTCAATAGCTCCCAGGTCATTTGAGCCATCGACTCCAAATCGACGGCCAAATGTCTTGTTATACTGGTAGAATGAGACACAGAAGTTTTTATTGGATTTTAGTGGAATTTCTATTTTTCATGAATATTTTCATGAAAAATCATTTTTGGCGAATACACCACCCGATTTTTTCAATAGCTCACAGGTCATTTGAGCCATTGACTCCAAATCAATGCCGACATGTCTTGTTATACTGGTAGAATGAGACACAGCAGTTTTTATTGGATTTTAGTGGAATTTCTATTTTTCATGAATATTTGAATGAAAAATCACCATTTTTGGCGAATACACCGCCCGATTTTTTCAATAGCTCCCAGGTCATTTGAGCCATCGACCATTTTTCATAGCTCCCAGGTCATTTGAGCCATCGACTCCAAATCAACGGCCAAATGTCTTGTTATACTGGTAGAATGAGACACAGCAGTTTTTATTGGATTTTAGTGGAATTTCTATTTTTCATGAATATTTTCATCAAAAATCACCATTTTTTGGCGAATACACCGCCCGATTTTTTCAATAGCTCCCAGGTGATTTGAGCCATCGACTCCAAATCAACGGCCAAATGTCTTGTCATACTGGTAGAATGAGACACAGCAGTTTTTATTGGATTTTAGTGGAATTTCTATTTTTCATGAATATTTTCATGAAAACTCACCATTTTTGGCGAATACACCGCCCGATTTTTTCAATAGCTCCCAGGTCATTTGAGCCATCGACTCCAAATCAACGGCCAAATGTCTTGTTATACTGGTAGAATGAGACACAGCAGTTTTTATTGGATTTTAGTGGAATTTCTATTTTTCATGAATATTTTTTTCGAAAAATCAACATTTTTGGCGAATACACCGCCCGATTTTTTCAATAGCTCCCAGGTCATTTGAGCCATCGACTCTAAATCAATGCCGACATGTCTTGTTATACTGGTAGAATGAGACACAGCAGTTTTTGTTGGATTTTAGTGGAATTTCTATTTTACATGAATATTTGAATGAAAAATCACCATTTTTGGCGAATACACCGCCCGATTTTTTCAATAGCTCCCAGGTCATTTGAGCCATCGACTCCAAATCAATGCCGATCTTGTTATACTGGTAGAATGAGACACAGCAGTTTTTATTGGATTTTAGTGGAATTTCTATTTTTCATGAATATTTGAATGAAAAATCACCATTTTTGACGAATACACCGCCCGATTTTTTCAATAGCTCCCAGGTCATTTGAGCCATCGACTCCAAATCAATGCAGACATGTCTTGCTATACTGGTAGAATGAGACACAGCAGTTTTTATTGGATTTTAGTGGAATTTCTATTTTTCATGAATATTTTTTTCAAAAAAAAATCACAATTTTTGGCGAATACACCGCCCAATTTTTTCAATAGCTCCCAGGTCATTTGAGCCATCGACTCCAAATCAACGGCCAAATGTCTTTTTATACTGGTAGAATGAGACACAGCAGTTTTTATTGGATTTTAGTGGAATTTCTATTTTTCATGAATATTTGAATGACAAATCACCATTTTTGGCGAATACACCGCCCGATTTTTTCAATAGCTCCCAGGTCATTTGAGCCATCGACTCCAAATCAATGCCGACATGTCTTGTTATACTGGTAGAATGAGACACAGCAGTTTTTGTTGGATTTTAGTGGAATTTCTATTTTTCATGAATATTTGAATGAAAAATCACCATTTTTGGCGAATACACCGCCCGATTTTTTCAATAGCTCCCAGGTCATTTGAGCCATCGACTCCAAATCAACGGCCAAATGTCTTGTTATACTGGTAGAATGAGACACAGCAGTTTTTATTGGAGTTTAGTGGAATTTCTATTTTTCATGAATATTTTCATCAAAAATCACCATTTTTGGCGAATACACTGCCCGATTTTTTTCAATAGCTCCCAGGTCATTTGAGCCATCGACTCCAAATCAATGCCGACATGTCTTGTTATACTGGTAGAATGAGACACAGCAGTTTTTGTTGGATTTTAGTGGAATTTCTATTTTTCATGAATATTTGAATGAAAAATCACCATTTTTGGCGAATACACCGCCCGATTTTTTCAATAGCTCCCAGGTCATTTGAGCCATCGACTCCAAATCAACGGCCAAATGTCTTGTCATACTGTTAGAATGAGACACAGCAGTTTTTATTGGATTTTAGTGGAATTTCTATTTTTCATGAATATTTTTTTCGAAAAATCAACATTTTTGGCGAATACACCGCCCGATTTTTTCAATAGCTCCCAGGTCATTTGAGCCATCGACTCTAAATCAATGCCGACATGTCTTGTTATACTGGTAGAATGAGACACAGCAGTTTTTGTTGGATTTTAGTGGAATTTCTATTTTTCATGAATATTTTCATGAAAAATCACCATTTTTGACGAATACACCGCCCGATTTTTTCAATAGCTCCCAGGTCATTTGAGCCATCGACTCCAAATCGACGGCCAAATGTCTTGTTATACTGGTAGAATGAGACACAGAAGTTTTTATTGGATTTTAGTGGAATTTCTATTTTTCATGAATATTTTCATGAAAAATCATTTTTGGCGAATACACCACCCGATTTTTTCAATAGCTCACAGGTCATTTGAGCCATTGACTCCAAATCAATGCCGACATGTCTTGTTATACTGGTAGAATGAGACACAGCAGTTTTTATTGGATTTTAGTGGAATTTCTATTTTTCATGAATATTTGAATGAAAAATCACCATTTTTGGCGAATACACCGCCCGATTTTTTCAATAGCTCCCAGGTCATTTGAGCCATCGACCATTTTTCATAGCTCCCAGGTCATTTGAGCCATCGACTCCAAATCAACGGCCAAATGTCTTGTTATACTGGTAGAATGAGACACAGCAGTTTTTATTGGATTTTAGTGGAATTTCTATTTTTCATGAATATTTTCATCAAAAATCACCATTTTTTGGCGAATACACCGCCCGATTTTTTCAATAGCTCCCAGGTGATTTGAGCCATCGACTCCAAATCAACGGCCAAATGTCTTGTCATACTGGTAGAATGAGACACAGCAGTTTTTATTGGATTTTAGTGGAATTTCTATTTTTCATGAATATTTTCATGAAAACTCACCATTTTTGGCGAATACACCGCCCGATTTTTTCAATAGCTCCCAGGTCATTTGAGCCATCGACTCCAAATCAACGGCCAAATGTCTTGTTATACTGGTAGAATGAGACACAGCAGTTTTTATTGGATTTTAGTGGAATTTCTATTTTTCATGAATATTTTTTTCGAAAAATCAACATTTTTGGCGAATACACCGCCCGATTTTTTCAATAGCTCCCAGGTCATTTGAGCCATCGACTCTAAATCAATGCCGACATGTCTTGTTATACTGGTAGAATGAGACACAGCAGTTTTTGTTGGATTTTAGTGGAATTTCTATTTTACATGAATATTTGAATGAAAAATCACCATTTTTGGCGAATACACCGCCCGATTTTTTCAATAGCTCCCAGGTCATTTGAGCCATCGACTCCAAATCAATGCCGACATGTCTTGTTATACTGGTAGAATGAGACACAGCAGTTTTTATTGGATTTTAGTGGAATTTCTATTTTTCATGAATATTTTCATGAAAAATCACCATTTTTGACGAATACACCGCCCGATTTTTTCAATAGCTCCCAGGTCATTTGAGCCATCGACTCCAAATCAACGGCCAAATGTCTTGTTATACTGGTAGAATGAGACACAGCAGTTTTTTTTGGAGTTTAGTGGAATTTCTATTTTTCATGAATATTTTCATCAAAAATCACCATTTTTTGGCGAATACACCGCCTGATTTTTTCAATAGCTCCCAGGTCATTTGAGCCATCGACTCCAAATCAACGGCCAAATGTCTTGTTATACTGGTAGAATGAGACACAGCAGTTTTTATTGGAGTTTAGTGGAATTTCTATTTTTCATGAATATTTGAATGACAAATCATAATTTTTGGCGAATACACCGCCCGATTTTTTCAATAGCTCCCAGGTCATTTGAGCCATCGACTCCAAATCAACGGCCAAATGTCTTGTCATACTGGTAGAATGAGACACAGCAGTTTTTATTGGATTTTAGTGGAATTTCTATTTTTCATGAATATTTGAATGAAAAATCACCATTTTTGGCGAATACACCGCCCGATTTTTTCAATAGCTCCCAGGTCATTTGAGCCATCGACCATTTTTCATAGCTCCCAGGTCATTTGAGCCATCGACTCCAAATCAACGGCCAAATGTCTTGTTATACTGGTAGAATGAGACACAGCAGTTTTTATTGGATTTTAGTGGAATTTCTATTTTTCATGAATATTTTCATCAAAAATCACCATTTTTTGGCGAATACACCGCCCGATTTTTTCAATAGCTCCCAGGTGATTTGAGCCATCGACTCCAAATCAACGGCCAAATGTCTTGTCATACTGGTAGAATGAGACACAGCAGTTTTTATTGGATTTTAGTGGAATTTCTATTTTTCATGAATATTTTCATGAAAACTCACCATTTTTGGCGAATACACCGCCCGATTTTTTCAATAGCTCCCAGGTCATTTGAGCCATCGACTCCAAATCAACGGCCAAATGTCTTGTTATACTGGTAGAATGAGACACAGCAGTTTTTATTGGATTTTAGTGGAATTTCTATTTTTCATGAATATTTTTTTCGAAAAATCAACATTTTTGGCGAATACACCGCCCGATTTTTTCAATAGCTCCCAGGTCATTTGAGCCATCGACTCTAAATCAATGCCGACATGTCTTGTTATACTGGTAGAATGAGACACAGCAGTTTTTGTTGGATTTTAGTGGAATTTCTATTTTACATGAATATTTGAATGAAAAATCACCATTTTTGGCGAATACACCGCCCGATTTTTTCAATAGCTCCCAGGTCATTTGAGCCATCGACTCCAAATCAATGCCGACATGTCTTGTTATACTGGTAGAATGAGACACAGCAGTTTTTATTGGATTTTAGTGGAATTTCTATTTTTCATGAATATTTTCATGAAAAATCACCATTTTTGACGAATACACCGCCCGATTTTTTCAATAGCTCCCAGGTCATTTGAGCCATCGACTCCAAATCAACGGCCAAATGTCTTGTTATACTGGTAGAATGAGACACAGCAGTTTTTTTTGGAGTTTAGTGGAATTTCTATTTTTCATGAATATTTTCATCAAAAATCACCATTTTTTGGCGAATACACCGCCTGATTTTTTCAATAGCTCCCAGGTCATTTGAGCCATCGACTCCAAATCAACGGCCAAATGTCTTGTCATACTGGTAGAATGAGACACAGCAGTTTTTATTGGATTTTAGTGGAATTTCTATTTTTCATGAATATTTTCATGAAAACTCACCATTTTTGGCGAATACACCGCCCGATTTTTTCAATAGCTCCCAGGTCATTTGAGCCATCGACTCCAAATCAACGGCCAAATGTCTTGTTATACTGGTAGAATGAGACACAGCAGTTTTTATTGGATTTTAGTGGAATTTCTATTTTTCATGAATATTTTTTTCGAAAAATCACCATTTTTGGCGAATACACCGCCCGATTTTTTCAATAGCTCCCAGGTCATTTGAGCCATCGACTCCAAATCAACGGCCAAATTACTTGTTATACTGGTAGAATGAGACACAGCAGTTTTTATTGGAGTTTAGTGGAATTTCTATTTTTCATGAATATTTGAATGAAAAATCACCATTTTTGGCGAATACACCGCCCGATTTTTTCAATAGCTCCCAGGTCATTTGAGCCATCGACTCCAAATCAACGGCCAAATGTCTTGTCATACTGGTAGAATGAGACACAGCAGTTTTTTTTGGAGTTTAGTGGAATTTCTATTTTTCATGAATATTTTCATCAAAAATCACCATTTTTTGGCGAATACACCGCCTGATTTTTTCAATAGCTCCCAGGTCATTTGAGCCATCGACTCCAAATCAACGGCCAAATGTCTTGTCATACTGGTAGAATGAGACACAGCAGTTTTTATTGGATTTTAGTGGAATTTCTATTTTTCATGAATATTTTCATGAAAACTCACCATTTTTGGCGAATACACCGCCCGATTTTTTCAATAGCTCCCAGGTCATTTGAGCCATCGACTCCAAATCAACGGCCAAATGTCTTGTTATACTGGTAGAATGAGACACAGCAGTTTTTATTGGATTTTAGTGGAATTTCTATTTTTCATGAATATTTTTTTCGAAAAATCACCATTTTTGGCGAATACACCGCCCGATTTTTTCAATAGCTCCCAGGTCATTTGAGCCATCGACTCCAAATCAACGGCCAAATTACTTGTTATACTGGTAGAATGAGACACAGCAGTTTTTATTGGAGTTTAGTGGAATTTCTATTTTTCATGAATATTTGAATGAAAAATCACCATTTTTGGCGAATACACCGCCCGATTTTTTCAATAGCTCCCAGGTCATTTGAGCCATCGACTCCAAATCAACGGCCAAATGTCTTGTCATACTGGTAGAATGAGACACAGCAGTTTTTATTGGATTTTAGTGGAATTTCTATTTTTCATGAATATTTTCATGAAAAATCACCATTTTTGGCGAATACACCGCCCAATTTTTTCAATAGCTCCCAGGTCATTTGAGCCATCGACTCCGAATCAACGGCCAAATGTCTTGTTATACTGGTAGAATGAGACACAGCAGTTTTTATTGGATTTTAGTGGAATTTCTGTTTTTCATGAATATTTGAATGACAAATCACCATTTTTGGCGAATACACCGCCCGATTTTTACAATAGCTCCCAGGTCATTTGAGCCATCGACTCCAAATCAATGCCGACATGTCTTGTTATACTGGTAGAATGAGACACAGCAGTTTTTATAGGATTTTAGTGGAATTTCTATTTTTCATGAATATTTTCATCAAAAATCACCATTTTTGGCGAATACACCGCCCGATTTTTTCAATAGCTCCCAGGTCATTTGAGCCATCGACTCCAAATCAATGCCGACATGTCTTGTTATACTGGTAGAATGAGACACAGCAGTTTTTATTGGATTTTAGTGGAATTTCTATTTTTCATGAATATTTGAATGAAAAATCACCATTTTTGGCGAATACACCGCCCGATTTTTTCAATAGCTCCCAGGTCATTTGAGCCATGGACTCCAAATCAACGGCCAAATGTCTTGTCATACTGGTAGAATGAGACACAGCAGTTTTTATTGGATTTTAGTGGAATTTCTATTTTTCATGAATATTTGAATGAAAAATCACCATTTTTGGCGAATACACCGCCCAATTTTTTCAATAGCTCCCAGGTCATTTGAGCCATCGACTCCGAATCAACGGCCAAATGTCTTGTTATACTGGTAGAATGAGACACAGCAGTTTTTATTGGATTTTAGTGGAATTTCTATTTTTCATGAATATTTTCATGAAAACTCACCATTTTTGGCGAATACACCGCCCGATTTTTTCAATAGCTCCCAGGTCATTTGAGCCATCGACTCCAAATCAATGCCGACATGTCTTGTTATACTGGTAGAATGAGACACAGCAGTTTTTATAGGATTTTAGTGGAATTTCTATTTTTCATGAATATTTTCATCAAAAATCACCATTTTTGGCGAATACACCGCCCGATTTTTTCAATAGCTCCCAGGTCATTTGAGCCATCGACTCCAAATCAATGCCGACATGTCTTGTTATACTGGTAGAATGAGACACAGCAGTTTTTATTGGATTTTAGTGGAATTTCTATTTTTCATGAATATTTGAATGAAAAATCACCATTTTTGGCGAATACACCGCCCGATTTTTTCAATAGCTCCCAGGTCATTTCAGCCATCGACTCCAAATCAACGGCCAAATGTCTTGTCATACTGGTAGAATGAGACACAGCAGTTTTTATTGGATTTTAGTGGAATTTCTATTTTTCATGAATATTTGAATGAAAAATCACCATTTTTGGCGAATACACCGCCCAATTTTTTCAATAGCTCCCAGGTCATTTGAGCCATCGACTCCGAATCAACGGCCAAATGTCTTGTTATACTGGTAGAATGAGACACAGCAGTTTTTATTGGATTTTAGTGGAATTTCTATTTTTCATGAATATCTTTTTCGAAAAATCACCATTTTTGGCGAATACACCGCCCGATTTTTTCAATAGCTCCCAGGTCATTTGAGCCATCGACTCCAAATCAATGCCGACATGTCTTGTTATACTGGTAGAATGAGACACAGCAGTTTTTGTTGGATTTTAGTGGAATTTCTATTTTTCATGAATATTTTAATGAAAAATCACCATTTTTGGCGAATCCACCGCCCGATTTTTTCAATAGCTCCCAGGTCATTTGAGCCATCGACTCCAAATCAACGGCCAAATGTCTTGTTATACTGGTAGAATGAGACACAGCAGTTTTTATTGGAGTTTAGTGGAATTTCTATTTTTCATGAATATTTTCATCAAAAATCACCATTTTTTGGCGAATACACCGCCTGATTTTTTCAATAGCTCCCAGGTCATTTGAGCCATCGACTCCAAATCAACGGCCAAATGTCTTGTTATACTGGTAGAATGAGACACAGCAGTTTTTATTGGAGTTTAGTGGAATTTCTATTTTTCATGAATATTTGAATGACAAATCACCATTTTTGGCGAATACACCGCCCGATTTTTTCAATAGCTCCCAGGTCATTTGAGCCATCGACTCCAAATCAACGTCCACATGTCTTGTTATACTGGTAGAATGAGACACAGCAGTTTTTATTGGAGTTTAGTGGAATTTCTATTTTTCATGAATATTTTCATCAAAAATCACCATTTTTTGGCGAATACACCGCCCGATTTTTTCAATAGCTCCCAGGTCATTTGAGCCATCGACTCCAAATCAACAGCCAAATGTCTAGTTATACTGGTAGAATGAGACACAGCAGTTTTTATTGGAGTTTAGTGGAATTTCTATTTTTCATGAATATTTTCATCAAAAATCACCATTTTTTGGCGAATACACCGCCTGATTTTTTCAATAGCTCCCAGGTCATTTGAGCCATCGACTCCAAATCAACGGCCAAATGTCTTGTTATACTGGTAGAATGAGACACAGCAGTTTTTATTGGAGTTTAGTGGAATTTCTATTTTTCATGAATATTTGAATGACAAATCACCATTTTTGGCGAATACACCGCCCGATTTTTTCAATAGCTCCCAGGTCATTTGAGCCATCGACTCCAAATCAACGGCCAAATGTCTTGTTATACTGGTAGAATGAGACACAGCAGTTTTTATTGGAGTTTAGTGGAATTTCTATTTTTCATGAATATTTTCATCAAAAATCACCATTTTTTGGCGAATACACCGCCCGATTTTTTCAATAGCTCCCAGGTCATTTGAGCCATCGACTCCAAATCAACAGCCAAATGTCTAGTTATACTGGTAGAATGAGACACAGCAGTTTTTATTGGAGTTTAGTGGAATTTCTATTTTTCATGAATATTTTCGTCAAAAATCACCATTTTTTGGCGAATACACCGCCCGATTTTTTCAATAGCTCCCAGGTCATTTGAGCCATCGACTCCAAATCAATGCCGACATGTCTTGTTATACTGGTAGAATGAGACACAGCAGTTTTTATTGGATTTTAGTGGAATTTCTATTTTTCATGAATATTTGAATGAAAAATCACCATTTTTGGCGAATACACCGCCCGATTTTTTCAATAGCTCCCAGGTCATTTGAGCCATCGACTCCAAATCAATGCTGACATGTCTTGTTATACTGGTAGAATGAGACACAGCAGTTTTTGTTGGATTTTAGTGGAATTTCTATTTTTCATGAATCAAGCGTAGCGTTACTTCTGGCAGGCCACGTCGTCAAGCTCTAAATTGACATCAACAGCGTAGCTGTCAACACGGAGCAGATCAGCTGATGGCTCAGCTGACTCCCCGTGCCCGCTTCCTATTGGGAAATTGCATTCAGAGCGCGCTATTTAACTGCTCTAGCCCGACCTCACTTGCTGCTTCCTCTGCTGGCCTTTTTGCAACCCACCTCCACCCCAGCGCCTCCAGTCATCTGTTATGAATCTTACATTGTATCTTGTTGGTTGCTCTGCTCTGTCTGGGTTTTTCTTTGCTGCTGCGCTCCCTGCTTATGCCGTTCATGATGGCTCGTGAAGGGCAGGAAGGTGTGCTCTTCCTGCCTCAGGCTTTCCACGCAAGCGCGTGGAAGAGCAAGGGGTCCCAGAACAGTACCATACCGCTAAATGAAACTTGTGCAAGTGAATGAAGATTATTTTGACAAAGTGGTCCTGACTGAAATATTTTCATGAAAAATCACCATTTTTGGCGAATACACCGCCCGGTTTTTTCAATAGCTCCCAGGTCATTTGAGCCATCGACTCCAAATCAACGGCCAAATGTCTTGTTATACTGGTAGAATGAGACACAGCAGTTTTTGTTGGATTTTAGTGGAATTTCTATTTTTCATGAATATTTGAATGAAAAATCACCATTTTTGGCGAATACACCGCCCGATTTTTTCAATAGCTCCCAGGTCATTTCAGCCATCGACTCCAAATCAACGGCCAAATGTCTTGTCATACTGGTAGAATGAGACACAGCAGTTTCTATTGGATTTTAGTGGAATTTCTATTTTTCATGAATATCTTTTTCGAAAAATCACCATTTTTGGCGAATACACCGCCCGATTTTTCAATAGCTCCCAGGTCATTTGAGCCATCGACTCCAAATCAATGCCGACATGTCTTGTTATACTGGTAGAATGAGACACAGCAGTTTTTATTGGAGTTTAGTGGAATTTCTATTTTTCATGAATATTTTAATGAAAAATCACCATTTTTGGCGAATACACCGCCCGATTTTTTCAATAGCTCCCAGGTCATTTGAGCCATCGACTCCAAATCAACGGCCAAATGTCTTGTTATACTGGTAGAATGAGACACAGCAGTTTTTATTGGATTTTAGTGGAATTTCTATTTTTCATGAATATTTTAATGAAAAATCACCATTTTTGGCGAATACACCGCCCGATTTTTTCAATAGCTCCCAGGTCATTTGAGCCATCGACTCCAAATCAACAGCCAAATGTCTAGTTATACTGGTAGAATGAGACACAGCAGTTTTTATTGGAGTTTAGTGGAATTTCTATTTTTCATGAATATTTTCGTCAAAAATCACCATTTTTTGGCGAATACACCGCCCGATTTTTTCAATAGCTCCCAGGTCATTTGAGCCATCGACTCCAAATCAATGCCGACATGTCTTGTTATACTGGTAGAATGAGACACAGCAGTTTTTATTGGATTTTAGTGGAATTTCTATTTTTCATGAATATTTGAATGAAAAATCACCATTTTTGGCGAATACACCGCCCGATTTTTTCAATAGCTCCCAGGTCATTTGAGCCATCGACTCCAAATCAATGCTGACATGTCTTGTTATACTGGTAGAATGAGACACAGCAGTTTTTGTTGGATTTTAGTGGAATTTCTATTTTTCATGAATCAAGCGTAGCGTTACTTCTGGCAGGCCACGTCGTCAAGCTCTAAATTGACATCAACAGCGTAGCTGTCAACACGGAGCAGATCAGCTGATGGCTCAGCTGACTCCCCGTGCCCGCTTCCTATTGGGAAATTGCATTCAGAGCGCGCTATTTAACTGCTCTAGCCCGACCTCACTTGCTGCTTCCTCTGCTGGCCTTTTTGCAACCCACCTCCACCCCAGCGCCTCCAGTCATCTGTTATGAATCTTACATTGTATCTTGTTGGTTGCTCTGCTCTGTCTGGGTTTTTCTTTGCTGCTGCGCTCCCTGCTTATGCCGTTCATGATGGCTCGTGAAGGGCAGGAAGGTGTGCTCTTCCTGCCTCAGGCTTTCCACGCAAGCGCGTGGAAGAGCAAGGGGTCCCAGAACAGTACCATACCGCTAAATGAAACTTGTGCAAGTGAATGAAGATTATTTTGACAAAGTGGTCCTGACTGAAATATTTTCATGAAAAATCACCATTTTTGGCGAATACACCGCCCGGTTTTTTCAATAGCTCCCAGGTCATTTGAGCCATCGACTCCAAATCAACGGCCAAATGTCTTGTTATACTGGTAGAATGAGACACAGCAGTTTTTGTTGGATTTTAGTGGAATTTCTATTTTTCATGAATATTTGAATGAAAAATCACCATTTTTGGCGAATACACCGCCCGATTTTTTCAATAGCTCCCAGGTCATTTCAGCCATCGACTCCAAATCAACGGCCAAATGTCTTGTCATACTGGTAGAATGAGACACAGCAGTTTCTATTGGATTTTAGTGGAATTTCTATTTTTCATGAATATCTTTTTCGAAAAATCACCATTTTTGGCGAATACACCGCCCGATTTTTCAATAGCTCCCAGGTCATTTGAGCCATCGACTCCAAATCAATGCCGACATGTCTTGTTATACTGGTAGAATGAGACACAGCAGTTTTTATTGGAGTTTAGTGGAATTTCTATTTTTCATGAATATTTTAATGAAAAATCACCATTTTTGGCGAATACACCGCCCGATTTTTTCAATAGCTCCCAGGTCATTTGAGCCATCGACTCCAAATCAACGGCCAAATGTCTTGTTATACTGGTAGAATGAGACACAGCAGTTTTTATTGGATTTTAGTGGAATTTCTATTTTTCATGAATATTTGAATGACAAATCACCATTTTTGGCAAATACACCGCCAGATTGTTTCAATAGCTCCCAGGTCATTTGAGCCATCGACTCCAAATCAACGGTCAAATGTCTTGTTATACTGGTAGAATGAGACACAGCAGTTTTTATTGGATTTTAGTGGAATTTCTATTTTTCATGAATATTTTTTCGAAAAATCACCATTTTTGGCGAATACACCTCCCGATTTTTTCAATAGCTCCCAGGTCATTTGAGCCATCGACTCCAAATCAACGGCCAAATGTCTTGTTATACTGGTAGAATGAGACACAGCAGTTTTTATTGGAGTTTAGTGGAATTTCTATTTTTCATGAATATTTGAATGAAAAATCACCATTTTTGGCGAATACACCGCCCGATTTTTTCAATAGCTCCCAGGTCATTTGAGCCATGGACTCCAAATCAACGGCCAAATGTCTTGTCATACTGGTAGAATGAGACACAGCAGTTTTTATTGGATTTTAGTGGAATTTCAATTTTTCATGAATATTTTCATGAAAAATCACCATTTTTGGCAAATACACCGCCCGATTTTTTCAATAGCTCCCAGGTCATTTGAGCCATCGACTCCAAATCAATGCCGACATGTCTTGTTATACTGGTAGAATGAGACACAGCAGTTTTTATTGGATTTTAGTGGAATTTCTATTTTTCATGAATATCTTTTTCGAAAAATCACCATTTTTGGCGAATACACCGCCCGATTTTTTCAATAGCTCCCAGGTCATTTGAGCCATCGACTCCAAATCAATGCCGACATGTCTTGTTATACTGGTAGAATGAGACACAGCAGTTTTTGTTGGATTTTAGTGGAATTTCTATTTTTCATGAATATTTTAATGAAAAATCACCATTTTTGGCGAATCCACCGCCCGATTTTTTCAATAGCTCCCAGGTCATTTGAGCCATCGACTCCAAATCAACGGCCAAATGTCTTGTTATACTGGTAGAATGAGACACAGCAGTTTTTATTGGAGTTTAGTGGAATTTCTATTTTTCATGAATATTTTCATGAAAAATCACCATTTTTGACGAATACACCGCCCGATTTTTTCAATAGCTCCCAGGTCATTTGAGCCATCGACTCCAAATCGACGGCCAAATGTCTTGTTATACTGGTAGAATGAGACACAGAAGTTTTTATTGGATTTTAGTGGAATTTCTATTTTTCATGAATATTTTCATGAAAAATCATTTTTGGCGAATACACCACCCGATTTTTTCAATAGCTCACAGGTCATTTGAGCCATTGACTCCAAATCAATGCCGACATGTCTTGTTATACTGGTAGAATGAGACACAGCAGTTTTTATTGGATTTTAGTGGAATTTCTATTTTTCATGAATATTTGAATGAAAAATCACCATTTTTGGCGAATACACCGCCCGATTTTTTCAATAGCTCCCAGGTCATTTGAGCCATCGACCATTTTTCATAGCTCCCAGGTCATTTGAGCCATCGACTCCAAATCAACGGCCAAATGTCTTGTTATACTGGTAGAATGAGACACAGCAGTTTTTATTGGATTTTAGTGGAATTTCTATTTTTCATGAATATTTTCATCAAAAATCACCATTTTTTGGCGAATACACCGCCCGATTTTTTCAATAGCTCCCAGGTGATTTGAGCCATCGACTCCAAATCAACGGCCAAATGTCTTGTCATACTGGTAGAATGAGACACAGCAGTTTTTATTGGATTTTAGTGGAATTTCTATTTTTCATGAATATTTTCATGAAAACTCACCATTTTTGGCGAATACACCGCCCGATTTTTTCAATAGCTCCCAGGTCATTTGAGCCATCGACTCCAAATCAACGGCCAAATGTCTTGTTATACTGGTAGAATGAGACACAGCAGTTTTTATTGGATTTTAGTGGAATTTCTATTTTTCATGAATATTTTTTTCGAAAAATCAACATTTTTGGCGAATACACCGCCCGATTTTTTCAATAGCTCCCAGGTCATTTGAGCCATCGACTCTAAATCAATGCCGACATGTCTTGTTATACTGGTAGAATGAGACACAGCAGTTTTTGTTGGATTTTAGTGGAATTTCTATTTTACATGAATATTTGAATGAAAAATCACCATTTTTGGCGAATACACCGCCCGATTTTTTCAATAGCTCCCAGGTCATTTGAGCCATCGACTCCAAATCAATGCCGACATGTCTTGTTATACTGGTAGAATGAGACACAGCAGTTTTTATTGGATTTTAGTGGAATTTCTATTTTTCATGAATATTTTCATGAAAAATCACCATTTTTGACGAATACACCGCCCGATTTTTTCAATAGCTCCCAGGTCATTTGAGCCATCGACTCCAAATCAACGGCCAAATGTCTTGTTATACTGGTAGAATGAGACACAGCAGTTTTTTTTGGAGTTTAGTGGAATTTCTATTTTTCATGAATATTTTCATCAAAAATCACCATTTTTTGGCGAATACACCGCCTGATTTTTTCAATAGCTCCCAGGTCATTTGAGCCATCGACTCCAAATCAACGGCCAAATGTCTTGTCATACTGGTAGAATGAGACACAGCAGTTTTTATTGGATTTTAGTGGAATTTCTATTTTTCATGAATATTTTCATGAAAACTCACCATTTTTGGCGAATACACCGCCCGATTTTTTCAATAGCTCCCAGGTCATTTGAGCCATCGACTCCAAATCAACGGCCAAATGTCTTGTTATACTGGTAGAATGAGACACAGCAGTTTTTATTGGATTTTAGTGGAATTTCTATTTTTCATGAATATTTTTTTCGAAAAATCACCATTTTTGGCGAATACACCGCCCGATTTTTTCAATAGCTCCCAGGTCATTTGAGCCATCGACTCCAAATCAACGGCCAAATTACTTGTTATACTGGTAGAATGAGACACAGCAGTTTTTATTGGAGTTTAGTGGAATTTCTATTTTTCATGAATATTTGAATGAAAAATCACCATTTTTGGCGAATACACCGCCCGATTTTTTCAATAGCTCCCAGGTCATTTGAGCCATCGACTCCAAATCAACGGCCAAATGTCTTGTCATACTGGTAGAATGAGACACAGCAGTTTTTATTGGATTTTAGTGGAATTTCTATTTTTCATGAATATTTTCATGAAAAATCACCATTTTTGGCGAATACACCGCCCAATTTTTTCAATAGCTCCCAGGTCATTTGAGCCATCGACTCCGAATCAACGGCCAAATGTCTTGTTATACTGGTAGAATGAGACACAGCAGTTTTTATTGGATTTTAGTGGAATTTCTGTTTTTCATGAATATTTGAATGACAAATCACCATTTTTGGCGAATACACCGCCCGATTTTTACAATAGCTCCCAGGTCATTTGAGCCATCGACTCCAAATCAATGCCGACATGTCTTGTTATACTGGTAGAATGAGACACAGCAGTTTTTATAGGATTTTAGTGGAATTTCTATTTTTCATGAATATTTTCATCAAAAATCACCATTTTTGGCGAATACACCGCCCGATTTTTTCAATAGCTCCCAGGTCATTTGAGCCATCGACTCCAAATCAATGCCGACATGTCTTGTTATACTGGTAGAATGAGACACAGCAGTTTTTATTGGATTTTAGTGGAATTTCTATTTTTCATGAATATTTGAATGAAAAATCACCATTTTTGGCGAATACACCGCCCGATTTTTTCAATAGCTCCCAGGTCATTTGAGCCATGGACTCCAAATCAACGGCCAAATGTCTTGTCATACTGGTAGAATGAGACACAGCAGTTTTTATTGGATTTTAGTGGAATTTCTATTTTTCATGAATATTTGAATGAAAAATCACCATTTTTGGCGAATACACCGCCCAATTTTTTCAATAGCTCCCAGGTCATTTGAGCCATCGACTCCGAATCAACGGCCAAATGTCTTGTTATACTGGTAGAATGAGACACAGCAGTTTTTATTGGATTTTAGTGGAATTTCTATTTTTCATGAATATTTTCATGAAAACTCACCATTTTTGGCGAATACACCGCCCGATTTTTTCAATAGCTCCCAGGTCATTTGAGCCATCGACTCCAAATCAATGCCGACATGTCTTGTTATACTGGTAGAATGAGACACAGCAGTTTTTATAGGATTTTAGTGGAATTTCTATTTTTCATGAATATTTTCATCAAAAATCACCATTTTTGGCGAATACACCGCCCGATTTTTTCAATAGCTCCCAGGTCATTTGAGCCATCGACTCCAAATCAATGCCGACATGTCTTGTTATACTGGTAGAATGAGACACAGCAGTTTTTATTGGATTTTAGTGGAATTTCTATTTTTCATGAATATTTGAATGAAAAATCACCATTTTTGGCGAATACACCGCCCGATTTTTTCAATAGCTCCCAGGTCATTTGAGCCATCGACTCCAAATCAACGGCCAAATGTCTTGTCATACTGGTAGAATGAGACACAGCAGTTTTTATTGGATTTTAGTGGAATTTCTATTTTTCATGAATATTTGAATGAAAAATCACCATTTTTGGCGAATACACCGCCCAATTTTTTCAATAGCTCCCAGGTCATTTGAGCCATCGACTCCGAATCAACGGCCAAATGTCTTGTTATACTGGTAGAATGAGACACAGCAGTTTTTATTGGATTTTAGTGGAATTTCTATTTTTCATGAATATCTTTTTCGAAAAATCACCATTTTTGGCGAATACACCGCCCGATTTTTTCAATAGCTCCCAGGTCATTTGAGCCATCGACTCCAAATCAATGCCGACATGTCTTGTTATACTGGTAGAATGAGACACAGCAGTTTTTGTTGGATTTTAGTGGAATTTCTATTTTTCATGAATATTTGAATGACAAATCACCATTTTTGGCGAATCCACCGCCCGATTTTTTCAATAGCTCCCAGGTCATTTGAGCCATCGACTCCAAATCAACGGCCAAATGTCTTGTTATACTGGTAGAATGAGACACAGCAGTTTTTATTGGAGTTTAGTGGAATTTCTATTTTTCATGAATATTTTCATCAAAAATCACCATTTTTTGGCGAATACACCGCCTGATTTTTTCAATAGCTCCCAGGTCATTTGAGCCATCGACTCCAAATCAACGGCCAAATGTCTTGTTATACTGGTAGAATGAGACACAGCAGTTTTTATTGGAGTTTAGTGGAATTTCTATTTTTCATGAATATTTGAATGACAAATCACCATTTTTGGCGAATACACCGCCCGATTTTTTCAATAGCTCCCAGGTCATTTGAGCCATCGACTCCAAATCAACGTCCAAATGTCTTGTTATACTGGTAGAATGAGACACAGCAGTTTTTATTGGAGTTTAGTGGAATTTCTATTTTTCATGAATATTTTCATCAAAAATCACCATTTTTTGGCGAATACACCGCCCGATTTTTTCAATAGCTCCCAGGTCATTTGAGCCATCGACTCCAAATCAACAGCCAAATGTCTAGTTATACTGGTAGAATGAGACACAGCAGTTTTTATTGGAGTTTAGTGGAATTTCTATTTTTCATGAATATTTTCATCAAAAATCACCATTTTTTGGCGAATACACCGCCTGATTTTTTCAATAGCTCCCAGGTCATTTGAGCCATCGACTCCAAATCAACGGCCAAATGTCTTGTTATACTGGTAGAATGAGACACAGCAGTTTTTATTGGAGTTTAGTGGAATTTCTATTTTTCATGAATATTTGAATGACAAATCACCATTTTTGGCGAATACACCGCCCGATTTTTTCAATAGCTCCCAGGTCATTTGAGCCATCGACTCCAAATCAACGGCCAAATGTCTTGTTATACTGGTAGAATGAGACACAGCAGTTTTTATTGGAGTTTAGTGGAATTTCTATTTTTCATGAATATTTTCATCAAAAATCACCATTTTTTGGCGAATACACCGCCCGATTTTTTCAATAGCTCCCAGGTCATTTGAGCCATCGACTCCAAATCAATGCCGACATGTCTTGTTATACTGGTAGAATGAGACACAGCAGTTTTTATTGGATTTTAGTGGAATTTCTATTTTTCATGAATATTTGAATGAAAAATCACCATTTTTGGCGAATACACCGCCCGATTTTTTCAATAGCTCCCAGGTCATTTGAGCCATCGACTCCAAATCAATGCTGACATGTCTTGTTATACTGGTAGAATGAGACACAGCAGTTTTTGTTGGATTTTAGTGGAATTTCTATTTTTCATGAATCAAGCGTAGCGTTACTTCTGGCAGGCCACGTCGTCAAGCTCTAAATTGACATCAACAGCGTAGCTGTCAACACGGAGCAGATCAGCTGATGGCTCAGCTGACTCCCCGTGCCCGCTTCCTATTGGGAAATTGCATTCAGAGCGCGCTATTTAACTGCTCTAGCCCGACCTCACTTGCTGCTTCCTCTGCTGGCCTTTTTGCAACCCACCTCCACCCCAGCGCCTCCAGTCATCTGTTATGAATCTTACATTGTATCTTGTTGGTTGCTCTGCTCTGTCTGGGTTTTTCTTTGCTGCTGCGCTCCCTGCTTATGCCGTTCATGATGGCTCGTGAAGGGCAGGAAGGTGTGCTCTTCCTGCCTCAGGCTTTCCACGCAAGCGCGTGGAAGAGCAAGGGGTCCCAGAACAGTACCATACCGCTAAATGAAACTTGTGCAAGTGAATGAAGATTATTTTGACAAAGTGGTCCTGACTGAAATATTTTCATGAAAAATCACCATTTTTGGCGAATACACCGCCCGGTTTTTTCAATAGCTCCCAGGTCATTTGAGCCATCGACTCCAAATCAACGGCCAAATGTCTTGTTATACTGGTAGAATGAGACACAGCAGTTTTTGTTGGATTTTAGTGGAATTTCTATTTTTCATGAATATTTGAATGAAAAATCACCATTTTTGGCGAATACACCGCCCGATTTTTTCAATAGCTCCCAGGTCATTTCAGCCATCGACTCCAAATCAACGGCCAAATGTCTTGTCATACTGGTAGAATGAGACACAGCAGTTTCTATTGGATTTTAGTGGAATTTCTATTTTTCATGAATATCTTTTTCGAAAAATCACCATTTTTGGCGAATACACCGCCCGATTTTTCAATAGCTCCCAGGTCATTTGAGCCATCGACTCCAAATCAATGCCGACATGTCTTGTTATACTGGTAGAATGAGACACAGCAGTTTTTATTGGAGTTTAGTGGAATTTCTATTTTTCATGAATATTTTAATGAAAAATCACCATTTTTGGCGAATACACCGCCCGATTTTTTCAATAGCTCCCAGGTCATTTGAGCCATCGACTCCAAATCAACGGCCAAATGTCTTGTTATACTGGTAGAATGAGACACAGCAGTTTTTATTGGATTTTAGTGGAATTTCTATTTTTCATGAATATTTGAATGACAAATCACCATTTTTGGCAAATACACCGCCAGATTGTTTCAATAGCTCCCAGGTCATTTGAGCCATCGACTCCAAATCAACGGTCAAATGTCTTGTTATACTGGTAGAATGAGACACAGCAGTTTTTATTGGATTTTAGTGGAATTTCTATTTTTCATGAATATTTTTTCGAAAAATCACCATTTTTGGCGAATACACCTCCCGATTTTTTCAATAGCTCCCAGGTCATTTGAGCCATCGACTCCAAATCAACGGCCAAATGTCTTGTTATACTGGTAGAATGAGACACAGCAGTTTTTATTGGAGTTTAGTGGAATTTCTATTTTTCATGAATATTTGAATGAAAAATCACCATTTTTGGCGAATACACCGCCCGATTTTTTCAATAGCTCCCAGGTCATTTGAGCCATGGACTCCAAATCAACGGCCAAATGTCTTGTCATACTGGTAGAATGAGACACAGCAGTTTTTATTGGATTTTAGTGGAATTTCAATTTTTCATGAATATTTTCATGAAAAATCACCATTTTTGGCAAATACACCGCCCGATTTTTTCAATAGCTCCCAGGTCATTTGAGCCATCGACTCCAAATCAATGCCGACATGTCTTGTTATACTGGTAGAATGAGACACAGCAGTTTTTATTGGATTTTAGTGGAATTTCTATTTTTCATGAATATCTTTTTCGAAAAATCACCATTTTTGGCGAATACACCGCCCGATTTTTTCAATAGCTCCCAGGTCATTTGAGCCATCGACTCCAAATCAATGCCGACATGTCTTGTTATACTGGTAGAATGAGACACAGCAGTTTTTGTTGGATTTTAGTGGAATTTCTATTTTTCATGAATATTTTAATGAAAAATCACCATTTTTGGCGAATCCACCGCCCGATTTTTTCAATAGCTCCCAGGTCATTTGAGCCATCGACTCCAAATCAACGGCCAAATGTCTTGTTATACTGGTAGAATGAGACACAGCAGTTTTTATTGGAGTTTAGTGGAATTTCTATTTTTCATGAATATTTTCATCAAAAATCACCATTTTTTGGCGAATACACCGCCTGATTTTTTCAATAGCTCCCAGGTCATTTGAGCCATCGACTCCAAATCAACGGCCAAATGTCTTGTTATACTGGTAGAATGAGACACAGCAGTTTTTATTGGAGTTTAGTGGAATTTCTATTTTTCATGAATATTTGAATGACAAATCACCATTTTTGGCGAATACACCGCCCGATTTTTTCAATAGCTCCCAGGTCATTTGAGCCATCGACTCCAAATCAATGCCGACATGTCTTGTTATACTGGTAGAATGAGACACAACAGTTTTTATAGGATTTTAGTGGAATTTCTATTTTTCATGAATATTTTCATCAAAAATCTCCATTTTTTGGCGAATACACCGCCCGATTTTTTCAATAGCTCCCAGGTCATTTGAGCCATCGACTCCAAATCAACAGCCAAATGTCTAGTTATACTGGTAGAATGAGACACAGCAGTTTTTATTGGAGTTTAGTGGAATTTCTATTTTTCATGAATATTTTCATCAAAAATCACCATTTTTTGGCGAATACACCGCCCGATTTTTTCAATAGCTCCCAGGTCATTTGAGCCATCGACTCCAAATCAATGCCGACATGTCTTGTTATACTGGTAGAATGAGACACAGCAGTTTTTATTGGATTTTAGTGGAATTTCTATTTTTCATGAATATTTGAATGAAAAATCACCATTTTTGGCGAATACACCGCCCGATTTTTTCAATAGCTCCCAGGTCATTTGAGCCATCGACTCCAAATCAATGCTGACATGTCTTGTTATACTGGTAGAATGAGACACAGCAGTTTTTGTTGGATTT
The DNA here is from genome assembly GCF_965226575.1 of Pagrus pagrus. Classification (NCBI taxonomy): domain Eukaryota; kingdom Metazoa; phylum Chordata; class Actinopteri; order Spariformes; family Sparidae; genus Pagrus; species Pagrus pagrus. The sequence continues at coordinate 22,158 of NW_028175354.1, forward strand.
TAGTGGAATTTCTATTTTTCATGAATCAAGCGTAGCGTTACTTCTGGCAGGCCACGTCGTCAAGCTCTAAATTGACATCAACAGCGTAGCTGTCAACACGGAGCAGATCAGCTGATGGCTCAGCTGACTCCCCGTGCCCGCTTCCTATTGGGAAATTGCATTCAGAGCGCGCTATTTAACTGCTCTAGCCCGACCTCACTTGCTGCTTCCTCTGCTGGCCTTTTTGCAACCCACCTCCACCCCAGCGCCTCCAGTCATCTGTTATGAATCTTACATTGTATCTTGTTGGTTGCTCTGCTCTGTCTGGGTTTTTCTTTGCTGCTGCGCTCCCTGCTTATGCCGTTCATGATGGCTCGTGAAGGGCAGGAAGGTGTGCTCTTCCTGCCTCAGGCTTTCCACGCAAGCGCGTGGAAGAGCAAGGGGTCCCAGAACAGTACCATACCGCTAAATGAAACTTGTGCAAGTGAATGAAGATTATTTTGACAAAGTGGTCCTGACTGAAATATTTTCATGAAAAATCACCATTTTTGGCGAATACACCGCCCGGTTTTTTCAATAGCTCCCAGGTCATTTGAGCCATCGACTCCAAATCAATGCCGACATGTCTTGTTATACTGGTAGAATGAGACACAGCAGTTTTTGTTGGATTTTAGTGGAATTTCTATTTTTCATGAATATTTGAATGACAAATCACCATTTTTGGCGAATCCACCGCCCGATTTTTTCAATAGCTCCCAGGTCATTTGAGCCATCGACTCCAAATCAACGGCCAAATGTCTTGTTATACTGGTAGAATGAGACACAGCAGTTTTTATTGGAGTTTAGTGGAATTTCTATTTTTCATGAATATTTTCATCAAAAATCACCATTTTTTGGCGAATACACCGCCTGATTTTTTCAATAGCTCCCAGGTCATTTGAGCCATCGACTCCAAATCAACGGCCAAATGTCTTGTTATACTGGTAGAATGAGACACAGCAGTTTTTATTGGAGTTTAGTGGAATTTCTATTTTTCATGAATATTTGAATGACAAATCACCATTTTTGGCGAATACACCGCCCGATTTTTTCAATAGCTCCCAGGTCATTTGAGCCATCGACTCCAAATCAACGTCCAAATGTCTTGTTATACTGGTAGAATGAGACACAGCAGTTTTTATTGGAGTTTAGTGGAATTTCTATTTTTCATGAATATTTTCATCAAAAATCACCATTTTTTGGCGAATACACCGCCCGATTTTTTCAATAGCTCCCAGGTCATTTGAGCCATCGACTCCAAATCAACAGCCAAATGTCTAGTTATACTGGTAGAATGAGACACAGCAGTTTTTATTGGAGTTTAGTGGAATTTCTATTTTTCATGAATATTTTCATCAAAAATCACCATTTTTTGGCGAATACACCGCCTGATTTTTTCAATAGCTCCCAGGTCATTTGAGCCATCGACTCCAAATCAACGGCCAAATGTCTTGTTATACTGGTAGAATGAGACACAGCAGTTTTTATTGGAGTTTAGTGGAATTTCTATTTTTCATGAATATTTGAATGACAAATCACCATTTTTGGCGAATACACCGCCCGATTTTTTCAATAGCTCCCAGGTCATTTGAGCCATCGACTCCAAATCAACGGCCAAATGTCTTGTTATACTGGTAGAATGAGACACAGCAGTTTTTATTGGAGTTTAGTGGAATTTCTATTTTTCATGAATATTTTCATCAAAAATCACCATTTTTTGGCGAATACACCGCCCGATTTTTTCAATAGCTCCCAGGTCATTTGAGCCATCGACTCCAAATCAATGCCGACATGTCTTGTTATACTGGTAGAATGAGACACAGCAGTTTTTATTGGATTTTAGTGGAATTTCTATTTTTCATGAATATTTGAATGAAAAATCACCATTTTTGGCGAATACACCGCCCGATTTTTTCAATAGCTCCCAGGTCATTTGAGCCATCGACTCCAAATCAATGCTGACATGTCTTGTTATACTGGTAGAATGAGACACAGCAGTTTTTGTTGGATTTTAGTGGAATTTCTATTTTTCATGAATCAAGCGTAGCGTTACTTCTGGCAGGCCACGTCGTCAAGCTCTAAATTGACATCAACAGCGTAGCTGTCAACACGGAGCAGATCAGCTGATGGCTCAGCTGACTCCCCGTGCCCGCTTCCTATTGGGAAATTGCATTCAGAGCGCGCTATTTAACTGCTCTAGCCCGACCTCACTTGCTGCTTCCTCTGCTGGCCTTTTTGCAACCCACCTCCACCCCAGCGCCTCCAGTCATCTGTTATGAATCTTACATTGTATCTTGTTGGTTGCTCTGCTCTGTCTGGGTTTTTCTTTGCTGCTGCGCTCCCTGCTTATGCCGTTCATGATGGCTCGTGAAGGGCAGGAAGGTGTGCTCTTCCTGCCTCAGGCTTTCCACGCAAGCGCGTGGAAGAGCAAGGGGTCCCAGAACAGTACCATACCGCTAAATGAAACTTGTGCAAGTGAATGAAGATTATTTTGACAAAGTGGTCCTGACTGAAATATTTTCATGAAAAATCACCATTTTTGGCGAATACACCGCCCGGTTTTTTCAATAGCTCCCAGGTCATTTGAGCCATCGACTCCAAATCAACGGCCAAATGTCTTGTTATACTGGTAGAATGAGACACAGCAGTTTTTGTTGGATTTTAGTGGAATTTCTATTTTTCATGAATATTTGAATGAAAAATCACCATTTTTGGCGAATACACCGCCCGATTTTTTCAATAGCTCCCAGGTCATTTCAGCCATCGACTCCAAATCAACGGCCAAATGTCTTGTCATACTGGTAGAATGAGACACAGCAGTTTCTATTGGATTTTAGTGGAATTTCTATTTTTCATGAATATCTTTTTCGAAAAATCACCATTTTTGGCGAATACACCGCCCGATTTTTCAATAGCTCCCAGGTCATTTGAGCCATCGACTCCAAATCAATGCCGACATGTCTTGTTATACTGGTAGAATGAGACACAGCAGTTTTTATTGGAGTTTAGTGGAATTTCTATTTTTCATGAATATTTTAATGAAAAATCACCATTTTTGGCGAATACACCGCCCGATTTTTTCAATAGCTCCCAGGTCATTTGAGCCATCGACTCCAAATCAACGGCCAAATGTCTTGTTATACTGGTAGAATGAGACACAGCAGTTTTTATTGGATTTTAGTGGAATTTCTATTTTTCATGAATATTTGAATGACAAATCACCATTTTTGGCAAATACACCGCCAGATTGTTTCAATAGCTCCCAGGTCATTTGAGCCATCGACTCCAAATCAACGGTCAAATGTCTTGTTATACTGGTAGAATGAGACACAGCAGTTTTTATTGGATTTTAGTGGAATTTCTATTTTTCATGAATATTTTTTCGAAAAATCACCATTTTTGGCGAATACACCTCCCGATTTTTTCAATAGCTCCCAGGTCATTTGAGCCATCGACTCCAAATCAACGGCCAAATGTCTTGTTATACTGGTAGAATGAGACACAGCAGTTTTTATTGGAGTTTAGTGGAATTTCTATTTTTCATGAATATTTGAATGAAAAATCACCATTTTTGGCGAATACACCGCCCGATTTTTTCAATAGCTCCCAGGTCATTTGAGCCATGGACTCCAAATCAACGGCCAAATGTCTTGTCATACTGGTAGAATGAGACACAGCAGTTTTTATTGGATTTTAGTGGAATTTCAATTTTTCATGAATATTTTCATGAAAAATCACCATTTTTGGCAAATACACCGCCCGATTTTTTCAATAGCTCCCAGGTCATTTGAGCCATCGACTCCAAATCAATGCCGACATGTCTTGTTATACTGGTAGAATGAGACACAGCAGTTTTTATTGGATTTTAGTGGAATTTCTATTTTTCATGAATATCTTTTTCGAAAAATCACCATTTTTGGCGAATACACCGCCCGATTTTTTCAATAGCTCCCAGGTCATTTGAGCCATCGACTCCAAATCAATGCCGACATGTCTTGTTATACTGGTAGAATGAGACACAGCAGTTTTTGTTGGATTTTAGTGGAATTTCTATTTTTCATGAATATTTTAATGAAAAATCACCATTTTTGGCGAATCCACCGCCCGATTTTTTCAATAGCTCCCAGGTCATTTGAGCCATCGACTCCAAATCAACGGCCAAATGTCTTGTTATACTGGTAGAATGAGACACAGCAGTTTTTATTGGAGTTTAGTGGAATTTCTATTTTTCATGAATATTTTCATCAAAAATCACCATTTTTTGGCGAATACACCGCCTGATTTTTTCAATAGCTCCCAGGTCATTTGAGCCATCGACTCCAAATCAACGGCCAAATGTCTTGTTATACTGGTAGAATGAGACACAGCAGTTTTTATTGGAGTTTAGTGGAATTTCTATTTTTCATGAATATTTGAATGACAAATCACCATTTTTGGCGAATACACCGCCCGATTTTTTCAATAGCTCCCAGGTCATTTGAGCCATCGACTCCAAATCAATGCCGACATGTCTTGTTATACTGGTAGAATGAGACACAACAGTTTTTATAGGATTTTAGTGGAATTTCTATTTTTCATGAATATTTTCATCAAAAATCTCCATTTTTTGGCGAATACACCGCCCGATTTTTTCAATAGCTCCCAGGTCATTTGAGCCATCGACTCCAAATCAACAGCCAAATGTCTAGTTATACTGGTAGAATGAGACACAGCAGTTTTTATTGGAGTTTAGTGGAATTTCTATTTTTCATGAATATTTTCATCAAAAATCACCATTTTTTGGCGAATACACCGCCCGATTTTTTCAATAGCTCCCAGGTCATTTGAGCCATCGACTCCAAATCAATGCCGACATGTCTTGTTATACTGGTAGAATGAGACACAGCAGTTTTTATTGGATTTTAGTGGAATTTCTATTTTTCATGAATATTTGAATGAAAAATCACCATTTTTGGCGAATACACCGCCCGATTTTTTCAATAGCTCCCAGGTCATTTGAGCCATCGACTCCAAATCAATGCTGACATGTCTTGTTATACTGGTAGAATGAGACACAGCAGTTTTTGTTGGATTTTAGTGGAATTTCTATTTTTCATGAATCAAGCGTAGCGTTACTTCTGGCAGGCCACGTCGTCAAGCTCTAAATTGACATCAACAGCGTAGCTGTCAACACGGAGCAGATCAGCTGATGGCTCAGCTGACTCCCCGTGCCCGCTTCCTATTGGGAAATTGCATTCAGAGCGCGCTATTTAACTGCTCTAGCCCGACCTCACTTGCTGCTTCCTCTGCTGGCCTTTTTGCAACCCACCTCCACCCCAGCGCCTCCAGTCATCTGTTATGAATCTTACATTGTATCTTGTTGGTTGCTCTGCTCTGTCTGGGTTTTTCTTTGCTGCTGCGCTCCCTGCTTATGCCGTTCATGATGGCTCGTGAAGGGCAGGAAGGTGTGCTCTTCCTGCCTCAGGCTTTCCACGCAAGCGCGTGGAAGAGCAAGGGGTCCCAGAACAGTACCATACCGCTAAATGAAACTTGTGCAAGTGAATGAAGATTATTTTGACAAAGTGGTCCTGACTGAAATATTTTCATGAAAAATCACCATTTTTGGCGAATACACCGCCCGGTTTTTTCAATAGCTCCCAGGTCATTTGAGCCATCGACTCCAAATCAACGGCCAAATGTCTTGTTATACTGGTAGAATGAGACACAGCAGTTTTTGTTGGATTTTAGTGGAATTTCTATTTTTCATGAATATTTGAATGAAAAATCACCATTTTTGGCGAATACACCGCCCGATTTTTTCAATAGCTCCCAGGTCATTTCAGCCATCGACTCCAAATCAACGGCCAAATGTCTTGTCATACTGGTAGAATGAGACACAGCAGTTTCTATTGGATTTTAGTGGAATTTCTATTTTTCATGAATATCTTTTTCGAAAAATCACCATTTTTGGCGAATACACCGCCCGATTTTTCAATAGCTCCCAGGTCATTTGAGCCATCGACTCCAAATCAATGCCGACATGTCTTGTTATACTGGTAGAATGAGACACAGCAGTTTTTATTGGAGTTTAGTGGAATTTCTATTTTTCATGAATATTTTAATGAAAAATCACCATTTTTGGCGAATACACCGCCCGATTTTTTCAATAGCTCCCAGGTCATTTGAGCCATCGACTCCAAATCAACGGCCAAATGTCTTGTTATACTGGTAGAATGAGACACAGCAGTTTTTATTGGATTTTAGTGGAATTTCTATTTTTCATGAATATTTGAATGACAAATCACCATTTTTGGCAAATACACCGCCAGATTGTTTCAATAGCTCCCAGGTCATTTGAGCCATCGACTCCAAATCAACGGTCAAATGTCTTGTTATACTGGTAGAATGAGACACAGCAGTTTTTATTGGAGTTTAGTGGAATTTCTATTTTTCATGAATATTTGAATGAAAAATCACCATTTTTGGCGAATACACCGCCCGATTTTTTCAATAGCTCCCAGGTCATTTGAGCCATGGACTCCAAATCAACGGCCAAATGTCTTGTCATACTGGTAGAATGAGACACAGCAGTTTTTATTGGATTTTAGTGGAATTTCAATTTTTCATGAATATTTTCATGAAAAATCACCATTTTTGGCAAATACACCGCCCGATTTTTTCAATAGCTCCCAGGTCATTTGAGCCATCGACTCCAAATCAACGGCCAAATGTCTTGTTATACTGGTAGAATGAGACACAGCAGTTTTTATTGGAGTTTAGTGGAATTTCTATTTTTCATGAATATTTGAATGAAAAATCACCATTTTTGGCAAATACACCGCCCGATTTTTTCAATAGCTCCCAGGTCATTTGAGCCATGGACTCCAAATCAATGCCGACATGTCTTGTTATACTGGTAGAATGAGACACAGCAGTTTTTATAGGATTTTAGTGGAATTTCTATTTTTCATGAATATTTTCATCAAAAATCTCCATTTTTTGGCGAATACACCGCCCGATTTTTTCAATAGCTCCCAGGTCATTTGAGCCATCGACTCCAAATCAATGCCGACATGTCTTGTTATACTGGTAGAATGAGACACAGCAGTTTTTATTGGATTTTAGTGGAATTTCTATTTTTCATGAATATTTGAATGAAAAATCACCATTTTTGGCGAATACACCGCCCGATTTTTTCAATAGCTCCCAGGTCATTTGAGCCATCGACTCCAAATCAACGGCCAAATGTCTTGTCATACTGGTAGAATGAGACACAGCAGTTTTTATTGGATTTTAGTGGAATTTCTATTTTTCATGAATATTTTCATGAAAAATCACCATTTTTGGCGAATACACCGCCCAATTTTTTCAATAGCTCCCAGGTCATTTGAGCCATCGACTCCGAATCAACGGCCAAATGTCTTGTTATACTGGTAGAATGAGACACAGCAGTTTTTATTGGATTTTAGTGGAATTTCTGTTTTTCATGAATATTTGAATGACAAATCACCATTTTTGGCGAATACACCGCCCGATTTTTTCAATAGCTCCCAGGTCATTTGAGCCATCGACTCCAAATCAATGCCGACATGTCTTGTTATACTGGTAGAATGAGACACAGCAGTTTTTATAGGATTTTAGTGGAATTTCTATTTTTCATGAATATTTTCATCAAAAATCACCATTTTTGGCGAATACACCGCCCGATTTTTTCAATAGCTCCCAGGTCATTTGAGCCATCGACTCCAAATCAATGCCGACATGTCTTGTTATACTGGTAGAATGAGACACAGCAGTTTTTATTGGATTTTAGTGGAATTTCTATTTTTCATGAATATTTGAATGAAAAATCACCATTTTTGGCGAATACACCGCCCGATTTTTTCAATAGCTCCCAGGTCATTTGAGCCATCGACTCCAAATCAACGGCCAAATGTCTTGTCATACTGGTAGAATGAGACACAGCAGTTTTTATTGGATTTTAGTGGAATTTCTATTTTTCATGAATATTTGAATGAAAAATCACCATTTTTGGCGAATACACCGCCCAATTTTTTCAATAGCTCCCAGGTCATTTGAGCCATCGACTCCGAATCAACGGCCAAATGTCTTGTTATACTGGTAGAATGAGACACAGCAGTTTTTATTGGAGTTTAGTGGAATTTCTATTTTTCATGAATATTTTCATCAAAAATCACCATTTTTTGGCAAATACACCGCCTGATTTTTTCAATAGCTCCCAGGTCATTTGAGCCATCGACTCCAAATCAATGCCGACATGTCTTGTTATACTGGTAGAATGAGACACAGCAGTTTTTATTGGAGTTTAGTGGAGTTTCTATTTTTCATGAATATCTTTTTCGAAAAATCACCATTTTTGGCGAATACACCGCCCGATTTTTTCAATAGCTCCCAGGTCATTTGAGCCATCGACTCCAAATCAACGGCCAAATGTCTTGTTATACTGGTAGAATGAGACACAGCAGTTTTTATTGGAGTTTAGTGGAATTTCTATTTTTCATGAATATTTTCATCAAAAATCACAATTTTTTGGCAAATACACCGCCTGATTTTTTCAATAGCTCCCAGGTCATTTGAGCCATCGACTCCAAATCAACGGCCAAATGTCTTGTTATACTGGTAGAATGAGACACAGCAGTTTTTATTGGAGTTTAGTGGAATTTCTATTTTTCATGAATATTTGAATGAAAACTCACCATTTTTGGCGAATACACCGCCCGATTTTTTCAATAGCTCCCAGGTCATTTGAGCCATCGACTCCAAATCAACTGCCACATGTCTTGTTATACTGGTAGAATGAGACACAGCAGTTTTTATTGGATTTTAGTGGAATTTCTTTTTTTCATGAATATTTTTTTCGAAAAATCACCATTTTTGGCGAATACACCGCCCGATTTTTTCAATAGCTCCCAGGTCATTTGAGCGATCGCCTCCAAATCAATGCAGACATGTCTTGCTATACTGGTAGAATGAGACACAGCAGTTTTTATTGGAGTTTAGTGGAATTTCTATTTTTCATGAATATTTGAATGAAAAATCACCATTTTTGGCAAATACACCGCCAGATTGTTTCAATAGCTCCCAGGTCATTTGAGCGATCGCCTCCAAATCAATGCAGACATGTCTTGCTATACTGGTAGAATGAGACACAGCAGTTTTTATTGGATTTTAGTGGAATTTCTATTTTTCATGAATATTTTTTTCAAAAAATCACAATCTTTGGCGAATACACCGCCCGATTTTTTCAATAGCTCCCAGGTCATTTGAGCCATCGACTCCAAATCAACGGCCAAATGTCTTGTTATACTGGTAGAATGAGACACAGCAGTTTTTATTGGATTTTAGTGGAATTTCTATTTTTCATGAATATTTGAATGACAAATCACCATTTTTGGCGAATACACCGCCCGATTTTTTCAATAGCTCCCAGGTCATTTGAGCCATCGACTCCAAATCAATGCCGACATGTCTTGTTATACTGGTAGAATGAGACACAGCAGTTTTTGTTGGATTTTAGTGGAATTTCTATTTTTCATGAATATTTGAATGAAAAATCACCATTTTTGGCGAATACACCGCCCGATTTTTTCAATAGCTCCCAGGTCATTTGAGCCATCGACTCCAAATCAACGGCCAAATGTCTTGTTATACTGGTAGAATGAGACACAGCAGTTTTTATTGGATTTTAGTGGAATTTCTATTTTTCATGAATATTTTAATGAAAAATCACCATTTTTGGCGAATACACCGCCCGATTTTTTCAATAGCTCCAAGGTCATTTGAGCCATCGACTCCAAATCAACGGCCAAATGTCTTGTTATACTGGTAGAATGAGACACAGCAGTTTTTATTGGAGTTTAGTGGAATTTCTATTTTTCATGAATATTTTCATCAAAAATCACCATTTTTTGGCAAATACACCGCCTGATTTTTTCAATAGCTCCCAGGTCATTTGAGCCATCGACTCCAAATCAACGGCCAAATGTCTTGTTATACTGGTAGAATGAGACACAGCAGTTTTTATTGGAGTTTAGTGGAATTTCTATTTTTCATGAATATTTGAATGACAAATCACCATTTTTGGCGAATACACCGCCCGATTTTTTCAATAGCTCCCAGGTCATTTGAGCCATCGACTCCAAATCAATGCCGACATGTCTTGTTATACTGGTAGAATGAGACACAGCAGTTTTTATTGGAGTTTAGTGGAATTTCTATTTTTCATGAATATTTTAATGAAAAATCACCATTTTTGGCGAATACACCGCCCGATTTTTTCAATAGCTCCCAGGTCATTTGAGCCATCGACTCCAAATCAACGGCCAAATGTCTTGTTATACTGGTAGAATGAGACACAGCAGTTTTTATTGGATTTTAGTGGAATTTCTATTTTTCATGAATATTTTAATGAAAAATCACCATTTTTGGCGAATACACCGCCCGATTTTTTCAATAGCTTCCAGGTCATTTGAGCCATAGACTCCAAATCAACGGCCAAATGTCTTGTTATACTGGTAGAATGAGACACAGCAGTTTTTATTGGAGTTTAGTGGAATTTCTATTTTTCATGAATATTTTCATCAAAAATCACCATTTTTGGCAAATACACCGCCCGATTTTTTCAATAGCTCCCAGGTCATTTGAGCCATCGACTCCAAATCAACGGCCAAATGTCTTGTTATACTGGTAGAATGAGACACAGCAGTTTTTATTGGAGTTTAGTGGAATTTCTATTTTTCATGAATATTTTCATCAAAAATCACAATTTTTTGGCAAATACACCGCCTGATTTTTTCAATAGCTCCCAGGTCATTTGAGCCATCGACTCCAAATCATCGGCCAAATGTCTTGTTATACTGGTAGAATGAGACACAGCAGTTTTTATTGGAGTTTAGTGGAATTTCTATTTTTCATGAATATTTGAATGACAAATCACCATTTTTGGCGAATACACCGCCCGATTTTTTCAATAGCTCCCAGGTCATTTGAGCCATCGACTCCAAATCAATGCCGACATGTCTTGTTATACTGGTAGAATGAGACACAGCAGTTTTTGTTGGATTTTAGTGGAATTTCTATTTTTCATGAATATTTGAATGAAAAATCACCATTTTTGGCGAATACACCGCCCGATTTTTTCAATAGCTCCCAGGTCATTTGAGCCATCGACTCCAAATCAACGGCCAAATGTCTTGTTATACTGGTAGAATGAGACACAGCAGTTTTTATTGGATTTTAGTGGAATTTCTATTTTTCATGAATATTTGAATGAAAAATCACCATTTTTGGCGAATACACCGCCCGATTTTTTCAATAGCTCCCAGGTCATTTGAGCCATCGACTCCAAATCAACGGCCAAATGTCTTGTTATACTGGTAGAATGAGACACAGCAGTTTTTATTGGAGTTTAGTGGAATTTCTATTTTTCATGAATATTTTCATCAAAAATCACCATTTTTGGCAAATACACCGCCCGATTTTTTCAATAGCTCCCAGGTCATTTGAGCCATCAACTCCAAATCAATGCCGACATGTCTTGTTATACTGGTAGAATGAGACACAGCAGTTTTTATTGGAGTTTAGTGGAGTTTCTATTTTTCATGAATATCTTTTTCGAAAAATCACCATTTTTGGCGAATACACCGCCAGATTGTTTCAATAGCTCCCAGGTCATTTGAGCGATCGCCTCCAAATCAATGCAGACATGTCTTGCTATACTGGTAGAATGAGACACAGCAGTTTTTATTGGATTTTAGTGGAATTTCTATTTTTCATGAATATTTTCTTCAAAAAATCACAATCTTTGGCGAATACACCGCCCGATTTTTTCAATAGCTCCCAGGTCATTTGAGCCATCGACTCCAAATCAATGGCCAAATGTCTTGTTATACTGGTAGAATGAGACACAGCAGTTTTTATTGGATTTTAGTGGAATTTCTATTTTTCATGAATATCTTTTTCGAAAAATCACCATTTTTGGCGAATACACCTCCCGATTTTTTCAATAGCTCCCAGGTCATTTGAGCCATCGACTCCAAATCAACGGCCAAATGTCTTGCTATACTGGTAGAATGAGACACAGCAGTTTTTATTGGAGTTTAGTGGAATTTCTATTTTTCATGAATATTTGAATGAAAAATCACCATTTTTGGCAAATACACCGCCCGATTGTTTCAATAGCTCCCAGGTCATTTGAGCCATCGACTCCAAATCAATGCAGACATGTCTTGCTATACTGGTAGAATGAGACACAGCAGTTTTTATTGGATTTTAGTGGAATTTCTATTTTTCATGAATATTTTTTTCAAAAAAAAATCACAATTTTTGGCGAATACACCGCCCAATTTTTTCAATAGCTCCCAGGTCATTTGAGCCATCGACTCCAAATCAACGGCCAAATGTCTTTTTATACTGGTAGAATGAGACACAGCAGTTTTTATTGGATTTTAGTGGAATTTCTATTTTTCATGAATATTTGAATGACAAATCACCATTTTTGGCGAATACAGCGCCCGATTTTTTCAATAGCTCCCAGGTCATTTGAGCCATCGACTCCAAATCAATGCCGACATGTCTTGTTATACTGGTAGAATGAGACACAGCAGTTTTTGTTGGATTTTAGTGGAATTTCTATTTTTCATGAATATTTGAATGAAAAATCACCATTTTTGGCGAATACACCGCCCGATTTTTTCAATAGCTCCCAGGTCATTTGAGCCATCGACTCCAAATCAACGGCCAAATGTCTTGTTATACTGGTAGAATGAGACACAGCAGTTTTTATTGGAGTTTAGTGGAATTTCTATTTTTCATGAATATTTTCATCAAAAATCACCATTTTTTGGCGAATACACCGCCTGATTTTTTCAATAGCTCCCAGGTCATTTGAGCCATCGACTCCAAATCAGCGGCCAAATGTCTTGTTATACTGGTAGAATGAGACACAGCAGTTTTTATTGGAGTTTAGTGGAATTTCTATTTTTCATGAATATTTGAATGACAAATCACCATTTTTGGCGAATACACCGCCCGATTTTTTCAATAGCTCCCAGGTCATTTGAGCCATCGACTCCAAATCAATGCCGACATGTCTTGTTATACTGGTAGAATGAGACACAGCAGTTTTTATTGGAGTTTAGTGGAATTTCTATTTTTCATGAATATTGGAATGAAAAATCACCATTTTTGGCGAATACACCGCCCGATTTTTTCAATAGCTCCCAGGTCATTTGAGCCATCGACTCCAAATCAACGGCCAAATGTCTTGTCATACTGTTAGAATGAGACACAGCAGTTTTTATTGGATTTTAGTGGAATTTCTATTTTTCATGAATATTTTTTTCAAAAAATCACAATCTTTGGCGAATACACCGCCCGATTTTTTCAATAGCTCCCAGGTCATTTGAGCCATCGACCATTTTTCATAGCTCCCAGGTCATTTGAGCCATCGACTCCAAATCAACGGCCAAATGTCTTGTTATACTGGTAGAATGAGACACAGCAGTTTTTATTGGATTTTAGTGGAATTTCTATTTTTCATGAATATTTTCATCAAAAATCACCATTTTTTGGCGAATACACCGCCCGATTTTTTCAATAGCTCCCAGGTGATTTGAGCCATCGACTCCAAATCAACGGCCAAATGTCTTGTCATACTGGTAGAATGAGACACAGCAGTTTTTATTGGATTTTAGTGGAATTTCTATTTTTCATGAATATTTTCATGAAAACTCACCATTTTTGGCGAATACACCGCCCGATTTTTTCAATAGCTCCCAGGTCATTTGAGCCATCGACTCCAAATCAACGGCCAAATGTCTTGTTATACTGGTAGAATGAGACACAGCAGTTTTTATTGGATTTTAGTGGAATTTCTATTTTTCATGAATATTTTTTTCGAAAAATCAACATTTTTGGCAAATACACCGCCCGATTTTTTCAATAGCTCCCAGGTCATTTGAGCCATCGACTCTAAATCAATGCCGACATGTCTTGTTATACTGGTAGAATGAGACACAGCAGTTTTTGTTGGATTTTAGTGGAATTTCTATTTTTCATGAATATTTTCATGAAAAATCACCATTTTTGACGAATACACCGCCCGATTTTTTCAATAGCTCCCAGGTCATTTGAGCCATCGACTCCAAATCGACGGCCAAATGTCTTGTTATACTGGTAGAATGAGACACAGAAGTTTTTATTGGATTTTAGTGGAATTTCTATTTTTCATGAATATTTTCATGAAAAATCATTTTTGGCGAATACACCACCCGATTTTTTCAATAGCTCACAGGTCATTTGAGCCATTGACTCCAAATCAATGCCGACATGTCTTGTTATACTGGTAGAATGAGACACAGCAGTTTTTATTGGATTTTAGTGGAATTTCTATTTTTCATGAATATTTGAATGAAAAATCACCATTTTTGGCGAATACACCGCCCGATTTTTTCAATAGCTCCCAGGTCATTTGAGCCATCGACCATTTTTCATAGCTCCCAGGTCATTTGAGCCATCGACTCCAAATCAACGGCCAAATGTCTTGTTATACTGGTAGAATGAGACACAGCAGTTTTTATTGGATTTTAGTGGAATTTCTATTTTTCATGAATATTTTCATCAAAAATCACCATTTTTTGGCGAATACACCGCCCGATTTTTTCAATAGCTCCCAGGTGATTTGAGCCATCGACTCCAAATCAACGGCCAAATGTCTTGTCATACTGGTAGAATGAGACACAGCAGTTTTTATTGGATTTTAGTGGAATTTCTATTTTTCATGAATATTTTCATGAAAACTCACCATTTTTGGCGAATACACCGCCCGATTTTTTCAATAGCTCCCAGGTCATTTGAGCCATCGACTCCAAATCAACGGCCAAATGTCTTGTTATACTGGTAGAATGAGACACAGCAGTTTTTATTGGATTTTAGTGGAATTTCTATTTTTCATGAATATTTTTTTCGAAAAATCAACATTTTTGGCGAATACACCGCCCGATTTTTTCAATAGCTCCCAGGTCATTTGAGCCATCGACTCTAAATCAATGCCGACATGTCTTGTTATACTGGTAGAATGAGACACAGCAGTTTTTGTTGGATTTTAGTGGAATTTCTATTTTACATGAATATTTGAATGAAAAATCACCATTTTTGGCGAATACACCGCCCGATTTTTTCAATAGCTCCCAGGTCATTTGAGCCATCGACTCCAAATCAATGCCGACATGTCTTGTTATACTGGTAGAATGAGACACAGCAGTTTTTATTGGATTTTAGTGGAATTTCTATTTTTCATGAATATTTGAATGAAAAATCACCATTTTTGACGAATACACCGCCCGATTTTTTCAATAGCTCCCAGGTCATTTGAGCCATCGACTCCAAATCAATGCAGACATGTCTTGCTATACTGGTAGAATGAGACACAGCAGTTTTTATTGGATTTTAGTGGAATTTCTATTTTTCATGAATATTTTTTTCAAAAAAAAATCACAATTTTTGGCGAATACACCGCCCAATTTTTTCAATAGCTCCCAGGTCATTTGAGCCATCGACTCCAAATCAACGGCCAAATGTCTTTTTATACTGGTAGAATGAGACACAGCAGTTTTTATTGGATTTTAGTGGAATTTCTATTTTTCATGAATATTTGAATGACAAATCACCATTTTTGGCGAATACACCGCCCGATTTTTTCAATAGCTCCCAGGTCATTTGAGCCATCGACTCCAAATCAATGCCGACATGTCTTGTTATACTGGTAGAATGAGACACAGCAGTTTTTGTTGGATTTTAGTGGAATTTCTATTTTTCATGAATATTTGAATGAAAAATCACCATTTTTGGCGAATACACCGCCCGATTTTTTCAATAGCTCCCAGGTCATTTGAGCCATCGACTCCAAATCAACGGCCAAATGTCTTGTTATACTGGTAGAATGAGACACAGCAGTTTTTATTGGAGTTTAGTGGAATTTCTATTTTTCATGAATATTTTCATCAAAAATCACCATTTTTGGCGAATACACTGCCCGATTTTTTTCAATAGCTCCCAGGTCATTTGAGCCATCGACTCCAAATCAATGCCGACATGTCTTGTTATACTGGTAGAATGAGACACAGCAGTTTTTGTTGGATTTTAGTGGAATTTCTATTTTTCATGAATATTTGAATGAAAAATCACCATTTTTGGCGAATACACCGCCCGATTTTTTCAATAGCTCCCAGGTCATTTGAGCCATCGACTCCAAATCAACGGCCAAATGTCTTGTCATACTGTTAGAATGAGACACAGCAGTTTTTATTGGATTTTAGTGGAATTTCTATTTTTCATGAATATTTTTTTCGAAAAATCAACATTTTTGGCGAATACACCGCCCGATTTTTTCAATAGCTCCCAGGTCATTTGAGCCATCGACTCTAAATCAATGCCGACATGTCTTGTTATACTGGTAGAATGAGACACAGCAGTTTTTGTTGGATTTTAGTGGAATTTCTATTTTTCATGAATATTTTCATGAAAAATCACCATTTTTGACGAATACACCGCCCGATTTTTTCAATAGCTCCCAGGTCATTTGAGCCATCGACTCCAAATCGACGGCCAAATGTCTTGTTATACTGGTAGAATGAGACACAGAAGTTTTTATTGGATTTTAGTGGAATTTCTATTTTTCATGAATATTTTCATGAAAAATCATTTTTGGCGAATACACCACCCGATTTTTTCAATAGCTCACAGGTCATTTGAGCCATTGACTCCAAATCAATGCCGACATGTCTTGTTATACTGGTAGAATGAGACACAGCAGTTTTTATTGGATTTTAGTGGAATTTCTATTTTTCATGAATATTTGAATGAAAAATCACCATTTTTGGCGAATACACCGCCCGATTTTTTCAATAGCTCCCAGGTCATTTGAGCCATCGACCATTTTTCATAGCTCCCAGGTCATTTGAGCCATCGACTCCAAATCAACGGCCAAATGTCTTGTTATACTGGTAGAATGAGACACAGCAGTTTTTATTGGATTTTAGTGGAATTTCTATTTTTCATGAATATTTTCATCAAAAATCACCATTTTTTGGCGAATACACCGCCCGATTTTTTCAATAGCTCCCAGGTGATTTGAGCCATCGACTCCAAATCAACGGCCAAATGTCTTGTCATACTGGTAGAATGAGACACAGCAGTTTTTATTGGATTTTAGTGGAATTTCTATTTTTCATGAATATTTTCATGAAAACTCACCATTTTTGGCGAATACACCGCCCGATTTTTTCAATAGCTCCCAGGTCATTTGAGCCATCGACTCCAAATCAACGGCCAAATGTCTTGTTATACTGGTAGAATGAGACACAGCAGTTTTTATTGGATTTTAGTGGAATTTCTATTTTTCATGAATATTTTTTTCGAAAAATCAACATTTTTGGCGAATACACCGCCCGATTTTTTCAATAGCTCCCAGGTCATTTGAGCCATCGACTCTAAATCAATGCCGACATGTCTTGTTATACTGGTAGAATGAGACACAGCAGTTTTTGTTGGATTTTAGTGGAATTTCTATTTTACATGAATATTTGAATGAAAAATCACCATTTTTGGCGAATACACCGCCCGATTTTTTCAATAGCTCCCAGGTCATTTGAGCCATCGACTCCAAATCAATGCCGACATGTCTTGTTATACTGGTAGAATGAGACACAGCAGTTTTTATTGGATTTTAGTGGAATTTCTATTTTTCATGAATATTTTCATGAAAAATCACCATTTTTGACGAATACACCGCCCGATTTTTTCAATAGCTCCCAGGTCATTTGAGCCATCGACTCCAAATCAACGGCCAAATGTCTTGTTATACTGGTAGAATGAGACACAGCAGTTTTTTTTGGAGTTTAGTGGAATTTCTATTTTTCATGAATATTTTCATCAAAAATCACCATTTTTTGGCGAATACACCGCCTGATTTTTTCAATAGCTCCCAGGTCATTTGAGCCATCGACTCCAAATCAACGGCCAAATGTCTTGTTATACTGGTAGAATGAGACACAGCAGTTTTTATTGGAGTTTAGTGGAATTTCTATTTTTCATGAATATTTGAATGACAAATCATAATTTTTGGCGAATACACCGCCCGATTTTTTCAATAGCTCCCAGGTCATTTGAGCCATCGACTCCAAATCAACGGCCAAATGTCTTGTCATACTGGTAGAATGAGACACAGCAGTTTTTATTGGATTTTAGTGGAATTTCTATTTTTCATGAATATTTGAATGAAAAATCACCATTTTTGGCGAATACACCGCCCGATTTTTTCAATAGCTCCCAGGTCATTTGAGCCATCGACCATTTTTCATAGCTCCCAGGTCATTTGAGCCATCGACTCCAAATCAACGGCCAAATGTCTTGTTATACTGGTAGAATGAGACACAGCAGTTTTTATTGGATTTTAGTGGAATTTCTATTTTTCATGAATATTTTCATCAAAAATCACCATTTTTTGGCGAATACACCGCCCGATTTTTTCAATAGCTCCCAGGTGATTTGAGCCATCGACTCCAAATCAACGGCCAAATGTCTTGTCATACTGGTAGAATGAGACACAGCAGTTTTTATTGGATTTTAGTGGAATTTCTATTTTTCATGAATATTTTCATGAAAACTCACCATTTTTGGCGAATACACCGCCCGATTTTTTCAATAGCTCCCAGGTCATTTGAGCCATCGACTCCAAATCAACGGCCAAATGTCTTGTTATACTGGTAGAATGAGACACAGCAGTTTTTATTGGATTTTAGTGGAATTTCTATTTTTCATGAATATTTTTTTCGAAAAATCAACATTTTTGGCGAATACACCGCCCGATTTTTTCAATAGCTCCCAGGTCATTTGAGCCATCGACTCTAAATCAATGCCGACATGTCTTGTTATACTGGTAGAATGAGACACAGCAGTTTTTGTTGGATTTTAGTGGAATTTCTATTTTACATGAATATTTGAATGAAAAATCACCATTTTTGGCGAATACACCGCCCGATTTTTTCAATAGCTCCCAGGTCATTTGAGCCATCGACTCCAAATCAATGCCGACATGTCTTGTTATACTGGTAGAATGAGACACAGCAGTTTTTATTGGATTTTAGTGGAATTTCTATTTTTCATGAATATTTTCATGAAAAATCACCATTTTTGACGAATACACCGCCCGATTTTTTCAATAGCTCCCAGGTCATTTGAGCCATCGACTCCAAATCAACGGCCAAATGTCTTGTTATACTGGTAGAATGAGACACAGCAGTTTTTTTTGGAGTTTAGTGGAATTTCTATTTTTCATGAATATTTTCATCAAAAATCACCATTTTTTGGCGAATACACCGCCTGATTTTTTCAATAGCTCCCAGGTCATTTGAGCCATCGACTCCAAATCAACGGCCAAATGTCTTGTCATACTGGTAGAATGAGACACAGCAGTTTTTATTGGATTTTAGTGGAATTTCTATTTTTCATGAATATTTTCATGAAAACTCACCATTTTTGGCGAATACACCGCCCGATTTTTTCAATAGCTCCCAGGTCATTTGAGCCATCGACTCCAAATCAACGGCCAAATGTCTTGTTATACTGGTAGAATGAGACACAGCAGTTTTTATTGGATTTTAGTGGAATTTCTATTTTTCATGAATATTTTTTTCGAAAAATCACCATTTTTGGCGAATACACCGCCCGATTTTTTCAATAGCTCCCAGGTCATTTGAGCCATCGACTCCAAATCAACGGCCAAATTACTTGTTATACTGGTAGAATGAGACACAGCAGTTTTTATTGGAGTTTAGTGGAATTTCTATTTTTCATGAATATTTGAATGAAAAATCACCATTTTTGGCGAATACACCGCCCGATTTTTTCAATAGCTCCCAGGTCATTTGAGCCATCGACTCCAAATCAACGGCCAAATGTCTTGTCATACTGGTAGAATGAGACACAGCAGTTTTTTTTGGAGTTTAGTGGAATTTCTATTTTTCATGAATATTTTCATCAAAAATCACCATTTTTTGGCGAATACACCGCCTGATTTTTTCAATAGCTCCCAGGTCATTTGAGCCATCGACTCCAAATCAACGGCCAAATGTCTTGTCATACTGGTAGAATGAGACACAGCAGTTTTTATTGGATTTTAGTGGAATTTCTATTTTTCATGAATATTTTCATGAAAACTCACCATTTTTGGCGAATACACCGCCCGATTTTTTCAATAGCTCCCAGGTCATTTGAGCCATCGACTCCAAATCAACGGCCAAATGTCTTGTTATACTGGTAGAATGAGACACAGCAGTTTTTATTGGATTTTAGTGGAATTTCTATTTTTCATGAATATTTTTTTCGAAAAATCACCATTTTTGGCGAATACACCGCCCGATTTTTTCAATAGCTCCCAGGTCATTTGAGCCATCGACTCCAAATCAACGGCCAAATTACTTGTTATACTGGTAGAATGAGACACAGCAGTTTTTATTGGAGTTTAGTGGAATTTCTATTTTTCATGAATATTTGAATGAAAAATCACCATTTTTGGCGAATACACCGCCCGATTTTTTCAATAGCTCCCAGGTCATTTGAGCCATCGACTCCAAATCAACGGCCAAATGTCTTGTCATACTGGTAGAATGAGACACAGCAGTTTTTATTGGATTTTAGTGGAATTTCTATTTTTCATGAATATTTTCATGAAAAATCACCATTTTTGGCGAATACACCGCCCAATTTTTTCAATAGCTCCCAGGTCATTTGAGCCATCGACTCCGAATCAACGGCCAAATGTCTTGTTATACTGGTAGAATGAGACACAGCAGTTTTTATTGGATTTTAGTGGAATTTCTGTTTTTCATGAATATTTGAATGACAAATCACCATTTTTGGCGAATACACCGCCCGATTTTTACAATAGCTCCCAGGTCATTTGAGCCATCGACTCCAAATCAATGCCGACATGTCTTGTTATACTGGTAGAATGAGACACAGCAGTTTTTATAGGATTTTAGTGGAATTTCTATTTTTCATGAATATTTTCATCAAAAATCACCATTTTTGGCGAATACACCGCCCGATTTTTTCAATAGCTCCCAGGTCATTTGAGCCATCGACTCCAAATCAATGCCGACATGTCTTGTTATACTGGTAGAATGAGACACAGCAGTTTTTATTGGATTTTAGTGGAATTTCTATTTTTCATGAATATTTGAATGAAAAATCACCATTTTTGGCGAATACACCGCCCGATTTTTTCAATAGCTCCCAGGTCATTTGAGCCATGGACTCCAAATCAACGGCCAAATGTCTTGTCATACTGGTAGAATGAGACACAGCAGTTTTTATTGGATTTTAGTGGAATTTCTATTTTTCATGAATATTTGAATGAAAAATCACCATTTTTGGCGAATACACCGCCCAATTTTTTCAATAGCTCCCAGGTCATTTGAGCCATCGACTCCGAATCAACGGCCAAATGTCTTGTTATACTGGTAGAATGAGACACAGCAGTTTTTATTGGATTTTAGTGGAATTTCTATTTTTCATGAATATTTTCATGAAAACTCACCATTTTTGGCGAATACACCGCCCGATTTTTTCAATAGCTCCCAGGTCATTTGAGCCATCGACTCCAAATCAATGCCGACATGTCTTGTTATACTGGTAGAATGAGACACAGCAGTTTTTATAGGATTTTAGTGGAATTTCTATTTTTCATGAATATTTTCATCAAAAATCACCATTTTTGGCGAATACACCGCCCGATTTTTTCAATAGCTCCCAGGTCATTTGAGCCATCGACTCCAAATCAATGCCGACATGTCTTGTTATACTGGTAGAATGAGACACAGCAGTTTTTATTGGATTTTAGTGGAATTTCTATTTTTCATGAATATTTGAATGAAAAATCACCATTTTTGGCGAATACACCGCCCGATTTTTTCAATAGCTCCCAGGTCATTTGAGCCATCGACTCCAAATCAACGGCCAAATGTCTTGTCATACTGGTAGAATGAGACACAGCAGTTTTTATTGGATTTTAGTGGAATTTCTATTTTTCATGAATATTTGAATGAAAAATCACCATTTTTGGCGAATACACCGCCCAATTTTTTCAATAGCTCCCAGGTCATTTGAGCCATCGACTCCGAATCAACGGCCAAATGTCTTGTTATACTGGTAGAATGAGACACAGCAGTTTTTATTGGATTTTAGTGGAATTTCTATTTTTCATGAATATCTTTTTCGAAAAATCACCATTTTTGGCGAATACACCGCCCGATTTTTTCAATAGCTCCCAGGTCATTTGAGCCATCGACTCCAAATCAATGCCGACATGTCTTGTTATACTGGTAGAATGAGACACAGCAGTTTTTTTTGGAGTTTAGTGGAATTTCTATTTTTCATGAATATTTTCATCAAAAATCACCATTTTTTGGCGAATACACCGCCTGATTTTTTCAATAGCTCCCAGGTCATTTGAGCCATCGACTCCAAATCAACGGCCAAATGTCTTGTCATACTGGTAGAATGAGACACAGCAGTTTTTATTGGATTTTAGTGGAATTTCTATTTTTCATGAATATTTTCATGAAAACTCACCATTTTTGGCGAATACACCGCCCGATTTTTTCAATAGCTCCCAGGTCATTTGAGCCATCGACTCCAAATCAACGGCCAAATGTCTTGTTATACTGGTAGAATGAGACACAGCAGTTTTTATTGGATTTTAGTGGAATTTCTATTTTTCATGAATATTTTTTTCGAAAAATCACCATTTTTGGCGAATACACCGCCCGATTTTTTCAATAGCTCCCAGGTCATTTGAGCCATCGACTCCAAATCAACGGCCAAATTACTTGTTATACTGGTAGAATGAGACACAGCAGTTTTTATTGGAGTTTAGTGGAATTTCTATTTTTCATGAATATTTGAATGAAAAATCACCATTTTTGGCGAATACACCGCCCGATTTTTTCAATAGCTCCCAGGTCATTTGAGCCATCGACTCCAAATCAACGGCCAAATGTCTTGTCATACTGGTAGAATGAGACACAGCAGTTTTTATTGGATTTTAGTGGAATTTCTATTTTTCATGAATATTTTCATGAAAAATCACCATTTTTGGCGAATACACCGCCCAATTTTTTCAATAGCTCCCAGGTCATTTGAGCCATCGACTCCGAATCAACGGCCAAATGTCTTGTTATACTGGTAGAATGAGACACAGCAGTTTTTATTGGATTTTAGTGGAATTTCTGTTTTTCATGAATATTTGAATGACAAATCACCATTTTTGGCGAATACACCGCCCGATTTTTACAATAGCTCCCAGGTCATTTGAGCCATCGACTCCAAATCAATGCCGACATGTCTTGTTATACTGGTAGAATGAGACACAGCAGTTTTTATAGGATTTTAGTGGAATTTCTATTTTTCATGAATATTTTCATCAAAAATCACCATTTTTGGCGAATACACCGCCCGATTTTTTCAATAGCTCCCAGGTCATTTGAGCCATCGACTCCAAATCAATGCCGACATGTCTTGTTATACTGGTAGAATGAGACACAGCAGTTTTTATTGGATTTTAGTGGAATTTCTATTTTTCATGAATATTTGAATGAAAAATCACCATTTTTGGCGAATACACCGCCCGATTTTTTCAATAGCTCCCAGGTCATTTGAGCCATGGACTCCAAATCAACGGCCAAATGTCTTGTCATACTGGTAGAATGAGACACAGCAGTTTTTATTGGATTTTAGTGGAATTTCTATTTTTCATGAATATTTGAATGAAAAATCACCATTTTTGGCGAATACACCGCCCAATTTTTTCAATAGCTCCCAGGTCATTTGAGCCATCGACTCCGAATCAACGGCCAAATGTCTTGTTATACTGGTAGAATGAGACACAGCAGTTTTTATTGGATTTTAGTGGAATTTCTATTTTTCATGAATATTTTCATGAAAACTCACCATTTTTGGCGAATACACCGCCCGATTTTTTCAATAGCTCCCAGGTCATTTGAGCCATCGACTCTAAATCAATGCCGACATGTCTTGTTATACTGGTAGAATGAGACACAGCAGTTTTTGTTGGATTTTAGTGGAATTTCTATTTTACATGAATATTTGAATGAAAAATCACCATTTTTGGCGAATACACCGCCCGATTTTTTCAATAGCTCCCAGGTCATTTGAGCCATCGACTCCAAATCAATGCCGACATGTCTTGTTATACTGGTAGAATGAGACACAGCAGTTTTTATTGGATTTTAGTGGAATTTCTATTTTTCATGAATATTTTCATGAAAAATCACCATTTTTGACGAATACACCGCCCGATTTTTTCAATAGCTCCCAGGTCATTTGAGCCATCGACTCCAAATCAACGGCCAAATGTCTTGTTATACTGGTAGAATGAGACACAGCAGTTTTTTTTGGAGTTTAGTGGAATTTCTATTTTTCATGAATATTTTCATCAAAAATCACCATTTTTTGGCGAATACACCGCCTGATTTTTTCAATAGCTCCCAGGTCATTTGAGCCATCGACTCCAAATCAACGGCCAAATGTCTTGTCATACTGGTAGAATGAGACACAGCAGTTTTTATTGGATTTTAGTGGAATTTCTATTTTTCATGAATATTTTCATGAAAACTCACCATTTTTGGCGAATACACCGCCCGATTTTTTCAATAGCTCCCAGGTCATTTGAGCCATCGACTCCAAATCAACGGCCAAATGTCTTGTTATACTGGTAGAATGAGACACAGCAGTTTTTATTGGATTTTAGTGGAATTTCTATTTTTCATGAATATTTTTTTCGAAAAATCACCATTTTTGGCGAATACACCGCCCGATTTTTTCAATAGCTCCCAGGTCATTTGAGCCATCGACTCCAAATCAACGGCCAAATTACTTGTTATACTGGTAGAATGAGACACAGCAGTTTTTATTGGAGTTTAGTGGAATTTCTATTTTTCATGAATATTTGAATGAAAAATCACCATTTTTGGCGAATACACCGCCCGATTTTTTCAATAGCTCCCAGGTCATTTGAGCCATCGACTCCAAATCAACGGCCAAATGTCTTGTCATACTGGTAGAATGAGACACAGCAGTTTTTATTGGATTTTAGTGGAATTTCTATTTTTCATGAATATTTTCATGAAAAATCACCATTTTTGGCGAATACACCGCCCAATTTTTTCAATAGCTCCCAGGTCATTTGAGCCATCGACTCCGAATCAACGGCCAAATGTCTTGTTATACTGGTAGAATGAGACACAGCAGTTTTTATTGGATTTTAGTGGAATTTCTGTTTTTCATGAATATTTGAATGACAAATCACCATTTTTGGCGAATACACCGCCCGATTTTTACAATAGCTCCCAGGTCATTTGAGCCATCGACTCCAAATCAATGCCGACATGTCTTGTTATACTGGTAGAATGAGACACAGCAGTTTTTATAGGATTTTAGTGGAATTTCTATTTTTCATGAATATTTTCATCAAAAATCACCATTTTTGGCGAATACACCGCCCGATTTTTTCAATAGCTCCCAGGTCATTTGAGCCATCGACTCCAAATCAATGCCGACATGTCTTGTTATACTGGTAGAATGAGACACAGCAGTTTTTATTGGATTTTAGTGGAATTTCTATTTTTCATGAATATTTGAATGAAAAATCACCATTTTTGGCGAATACACCGCCCGATTTTTTCAATAGCTCCCAGGTCATTTGAGCCATGGACTCCAAATCAACGGCCAAATGTCTTGTCATACTGGTAGAATGAGACACAGCAGTTTTTATTGGATTTTAGTGGAATTTCTATTTTTCATGAATATTTGAATGAAAAATCACCATTTTTGGCGAATACACCGCCCAATTTTTTCAATAGCTCCCAGGTCATTTGAGCCATCGACTCCGAATCAACGGCCAAATGTCTTGTTATACTGGTAGAATGAGACACAGCAGTTTTTATTGGATTTTAGTGGAATTTCTATTTTTCATGAATATTTTCATGAAAACTCACCATTTTTGGCGAATACACCGCCCGATTTTTTCAATAGCTCCCAGGTCATTTGAGCCATCGACTCCAAATCAATGCCGACATGTCTTGTTATACTGGTAGAATGAGACACAGCAGTTTTTATAGGATTTTAGTGGAATTTCTATTTTTCATGAATATTTTCATCAAAAATCACCATTTTTGGCGAATACACCGCCCGATTTTTTCAATAGCTCCCAGGTCATTTGAGCCATCGACTCCAAATCAATGCCGACATGTCTTGTTATACTGGTAGAATGAGACACAGCAGTTTTTATTGGATTTTAGTGGAATTTCTATTTTTCATGAATATTTGAATGAAAAATCACCATTTTTGGCGAATACACCGCCCGATTTTTTCAATAGCTCCCAGGTCATTTGAGCCATCGACTCCAAATCAACGGCCAAATGTCTTGTCATACTGGTAGAATGAGACACAGCAGTTTTTATTGGATTTTAGTGGAATTTCTATTTTTCATGAATATTTGAATGAAAAATCACCATTTTTGGCGAATACACCGCCCAATTTTTTCAATAGCTCCCAGGTCATTTGAGCCATCGACTCCGAATCAACGGCCAAATGTCTTGTTATACTGGTAGAATGAGACACAGCAGTTTTTATTGGATTTTAGTGGAATTTCTATTTTTCATGAATATCTTTTTCGAAAAATCACCATTTTTGGCGAATACACCGCCCGATTTTTTCAATAGCTCCCAGGTCATTTGAGCCATCGACTCCAAATCAATGCCGACATGTCTTGTTATACTGGTAGAATGAGACACAGCAGTTTTTGTTGGATTTTAGTGGAATTTCTATTTTTCATGAATATTTGAATGACAAATCACCATTTTTGGCGAATCCACCGCCCGATTTTTTCAATAGCTCCCAGGTCATTTGAGCCATCGACTCCAAATCAACGGCCAAATGTCTTGTTATACTGGTAGAATGAGACACAGCAGTTTTTATTGGAGTTTAGTGGAATTTCTATTTTTCATGAATATTTTCATCAAAAATCACCATTTTTTGGCGAATACACCGCCTGATTTTTTCAATAGCTCCCAGGTCATTTGAGCCATCGACTCCAAATCAACGGCCAAATGTCTTGTTATACTGGTAGAATGAGACACAGCAGTTTTTATTGGAGTTTAGTGGAATTTCTATTTTTCATGAATATTTGAATGACAAATCACCATTTTTGGCGAATACACCGCCCGATTTTTTCAATAGCTCCCAGGTCATTTGAGCCATCGACTCCAAATCAACGTCCAAATGTCTTGTTATACTGGTAGAATGAGACACAGCAGTTTTTATTGGAGTTTAGTGGAATTTCTATTTTTCATGAATATTTTCATCAAAAATCACCATTTTTTGGCGAATACACCGCCCGATTTTTTCAATAGCTCCCAGGTCATTTGAGCCATCGACTCCAAATCAACAGCCAAATGTCTAGTTATACTGGTAGAATGAGACACAGCAGTTTTTATTGGAGTTTAGTGGAATTTCTATTTTTCATGAATATTTTCATCAAAAATCACCATTTTTTGGCGAATACACCGCCTGATTTTTTCAATAGCTCCCAGGTCATTTGAGCCATCGACTCCAAATCAACGGCCAAATGTCTTGTTATACTGGTAGAATGAGACACAGCAGTTTTTATTGGAGTTTAGTGGAATTTCTATTTTTCATGAATATTTGAATGACAAATCACCATTTTTGGCGAATACACCGCCCGATTTTTTCAATAGCTCCCAGGTCATTTGAGCCATCGACTCCAAATCAACGGCCAAATGTCTTGTTATACTGGTAGAATGAGACACAGCAGTTTTTATTGGAGTTTAGTGGAATTTCTATTTTTCATGAATATTTTCATCAAAAATCACCATTTTTTGGCGAATACACCGCCCGATTTTTTCAATAGCTCCCAGGTCATTTGAGCCATCGACTCCAAATCAATGCCGACATGTCTTGTTATACTGGTAGAATGAGACACAGCAGTTTTTATTGGATTTTAGTGGAATTTCTATTTTTCATGAATATTTGAATGAAAAATCACCATTTTTGGCGAATACACCGCCCGATTTTTTCAATAGCTCCCAGGTCATTTGAGCCATCGACTCCAAATCAATGCTGACATGTCTTGTTATACTGGTAGAATGAGACACAGCAGTTTTTGTTGGATTTTAGTGGAATTTCTATTTTTCATGAATCAAGCGTAGCGTTACTTCTGGCAGGCCACGTCGTCAAGCTCTAAATTGACATCAACAGCGTAGCTGTCAACACGGAGCAGATCAGCTGATGGCTCAGCTGACTCCCCGTGCCCGCTTCCTATTGGGAAATTGCATTCAGAGCGCGCTATTTAACTGCTCTAGCCCGACCTCACTTGCTGCTTCCTCTGCTGGCCTTTTTGCAACCCACCTCCACCCCAGCGCCTCCAGTCATCTGTTATGAATCTTACATTGTATCTTGTTGGTTGCTCTGCTCTGTCTGGGTTTTTCTTTGCTGCTGCGCTCCCTGCTTATGCCGTTCATGATGGCTCGTGAAGGGCAGGAAGGTGTGCTCTTCCTGCCTCAGGCTTTCCACGCAAGCGCGTGGAAGAGCAAGGGGTCCCAGAACAGTACCATACCGCTAAATGAAACTTGTGCAAGTGAATGAAGATTATTTTGACAAAGTGGTCCTGACTGAAATATTTTCATGAAAAATCACCATTTTTGGCGAATACACCGCCCGGTTTTTTCAATAGCTCCCAGGTCATTTGAGCCATCGACTCCAAATCAACGGCCAAATGTCTTGTTATACTGGTAGAATGAGACACAGCAGTTTTTGTTGGATTTTAGTGGAATTTCTATTTTTCATGAATATTTGAATGAAAAATCACCATTTTTGGCGAATACACCGCCCGATTTTTTCAATAGCTCCCAGGTCATTTCAGCCATCGACTCCAAATCAACGGCCAAATGTCTTGTCATACTGGTAGAATGAGACACAGCAGTTTCTATTGGATTTTAGTGGAATTTCTATTTTTCATGAATATCTTTTTCGAAAAATCACCATTTTTGGCGAATACACCGCCCGATTTTTCAATAGCTCCCAGGTCATTTGAGCCATCGACTCCAAATCAATGCCGACATGTCTTGTTATACTGGTAGAATGAGACACAGCAGTTTTTATTGGAGTTTAGTGGAATTTCTATTTTTCATGAATATTTTAATGAAAAATCACCATTTTTGGCGAATACACCGCCCGATTTTTTCAATAGCTCCCAGGTCATTTGAGCCATCGACTCCAAATCAACGGCCAAATGTCTTGTTATACTGGTAGAATGAGACACAGCAGTTTTTATTGGATTTTAGTGGAATTTCTATTTTTCATGAATATTTGAATGACAAATCACCATTTTTGGCAAATACACCGCCAGATTGTTTCAATAGCTCCCAGGTCATTTGAGCCATCGACTCCAAATCAACGGTCAAATGTCTTGTTATACTGGTAGAATGAGACACAGCAGTTTTTATTGGATTTTAGTGGAATTTCTATTTTTCATGAATATTTTTTCGAAAAATCACCATTTTTGGCGAATACACCTCCCGATTTTTTCAATAGCTCCCAGGTCATTTGAGCCATCGACTCCAAATCAACGGCCAAATGTCTTGTTATACTGGTAGAATGAGACACAGCAGTTTTTATTGGAGTTTAGTGGAATTTCTATTTTTCATGAATATTTGAATGAAAAATCACCATTTTTGGCGAATACACCGCCCGATTTTTTCAATAGCTCCCAGGTCATTTGAGCCATGGACTCCAAATCAACGGCCAAATGTCTTGTCATACTGGTAGAATGAGACACAGCAGTTTTTATTGGATTTTAGTGGAATTTCAATTTTTCATGAATATTTTCATGAAAAATCACCATTTTTGGCAAATACACCGCCCGATTTTTTCAATAGCTCCCAGGTCATTTGAGCCATCGACTCCAAATCAATGCCGACATGTCTTGTTATACTGGTAGAATGAGACACAGCAGTTTTTATTGGATTTTAGTGGAATTTCTATTTTTCATGAATATCTTTTTCGAAAAATCACCATTTTTGGCGAATACACCGCCCGATTTTTTCAATAGCTCCCAGGTCATTTGAGCCATCGACTCCAAATCAATGCCGACATGTCTTGTTATACTGGTAGAATGAGACACAGCAGTTTTTGTTGGATTTTAGTGGAATTTCTATTTTTCATGAATATTTTAATGAAAAATCACCATTTTTGGCGAATCCACCGCCCGATTTTTTCAATAGCTCCCAGGTCATTTGAGCCATCGACTCCAAATCAACGGCCAAATGTCTTGTTATACTGGTAGAATGAGACACAGCAGTTTTTATTGGAGTTTAGTGGAATTTCTATTTTTCATGAATATTTTCATCAAAAATCACCATTTTTTGGCGAATACACCGCCTGATTTTTTCAATAGCTCCCAGGTCATTTGAGCCATCGACTCCAAATCAACGGCCAAATGTCTTGTTATACTGGTAGAATGAGACACAGCAGTTTTTATTGGAGTTTAGTGGAATTTCTATTTTTCATGAATATTTGAATGACAAATCACCATTTTTGGCGAATACACCGCCCGATTTTTTCAATAGCTCCCAGGTCATTTGAGCCATCGACTCCAAATCAATGCCGACATGTCTTGTTATACTGGTAGAATGAGACACAACAGTTTTTATAGGATTTTAGTGGAATTTCTATTTTTCATGAATATTTTCATCAAAAATCTCCATTTTTTGGCGAATACACCGCCCGATTTTTTCAATAGCTCCCAGGTCATTTGAGCCATCGACTCCAAATCAACAGCCAAATGTCTAGTTATACTGGTAGAATGAGACACAGCAGTTTTTATTGGAGTTTAGTGGAATTTCTATTTTTCATGAATATTTTCATCAAAAATCACCATTTTTTGGCGAATACACCGCCCGATTTTTTCAATAGCTCCCAGGTCATTTGAGCCATCGACTCCAAATCAATGCCGACATGTCTTGTTATACTGGTAGAATGAGACACAGCAGTTTTTATTGGATTTTAGTGGAATTTCTATTTTTCATGAATATTTGAATGAAAAATCACCATTTTTGGCGAATACACCGCCCGATTTTTTCAATAGCTCCCAGGTCATTTGAGCCATCGACTCCAAATCAATGCTGACATGTCTTGTTATACTGGTAGAATGAGACACAGCAGTTTTTGTTGGATTTTAGTGGAATTTCTATTTTTCATGAATCAAGCGTAGCGTTACTTCTGGCAGGCCACGTCGTCAAGCTCTAAATTGACATCAACAGCGTAGCTGTCAACACGGAGCAGATCAGCTGATGGCTCAGCTGACTCCCCGTGCCCGCTTCCTATTGGGAAATTGCATTCAGAGCGCGCTATTTAACTGCTCTAGCCCGACCTCACTTGCTGCTTCCTCTGCTGGCCTTTTTGCAACCCACCTCCACCCCAGCGCCTCCAGTCATCTGTTATGAATCTTACATTGTATCTTGTTGGTTGCTCTGCTCTGTCTGGGTTTTTCTTTGCTGCTGCGCTCCCTGCTTATGCCGTTCATGATGGCTCGTGAAGGGCAGGAAGGTGTGCTCTTCCTGCCTCAGGCTTTCCACGCAAGCGCGTGGAAGAGCAAGGGGTCCCAGAACAGTACCATACCGCTAAATGAAACTTGTGCAAGTGAATGAAGATTATTTTGACAAAGTGGTCCTGACTGAAATATTTTCATGAAAAATCACCATTTTTGGCGAATACACCGCCCGGTTTTTTCAATAGCTCCCAGGTCATTTGAGCCATCGACTCCAAATCAATGCCGACATGTCTTGTTATACTGGTAGAATGAGACACAGCAGTTTTTGTTGGATTTTAGTGGAATTTCTATTTTTCATGAATATTTGAATGACAAATCACCATTTTTGGCGAATCCACCGCCCGATTTTTTCAATAGCTCCCAGGTCATTTGAGCCATCGACTCCAAATCAACGGCCAAATGTCTTGTTATACTGGTAGAATGAGACACAGCAGTTTTTATTGGAGTTTAGTGGAATTTCTATTTTTCATGAATATTTTCATCAAAAATCACCATTTTTTGGCGAATACACCGCCTGATTTTTTCAATAGCTCCCAGGTCATTTGAGCCATCGACTCCAAATCAACGGCCAAATGTCTTGTTATACTGGTAGAATGAGACACAGCAGTTTTTATTGGAGTTTAGTGGAATTTCTATTTTTCATGAATATTTGAATGACAAATCACCATTTTTGGCGAATACACCGCCCGATTTTTTCAATAGCTCCCAGGTCATTTGAGCCATCGACTCCAAATCAACGTCCAAATGTCTTGTTATACTGGTAGAATGAGACACAGCAGTTTTTATTGGAGTTTAGTGGAATTTCTATTTTTCATGAATATTTTCATCAAAAATCACCATTTTTTGGCGAATACACCGCCCGATTTTTTCAATAGCTCCCAGGTCATTTGAGCCATCGACTCCAAATCAACAGCCAAATGTCTAGTTATACTGGTAGAATGAGACACAGCAGTTTTTATTGGAGTTTAGTGGAATTTCTATTTTTCATGAATATTTTCATCAAAAATCACCATTTTTTGGCGAATACACCGCCTGATTTTTTCAATAGCTCCCAGGTCATTTGAGCCATCGACTCCAAATCAACGGCCAAATGTCTTGTTATACTGGTAGAATGAGACACAGCAGTTTTTATTGGAGTTTAGTGGAATTTCTATTTTTCATGAATATTTGAATGACAAATCACCATTTTTGGCGAATACACCGCCCGATTTTTTCAATAGCTCCCAGGTCATTTGAGCCATCGACTCCAAATCAACGGCCAAATGTCTTGTTATACTGGTAGAATGAGACACAGCAGTTTTTATTGGAGTTTAGTGGAATTTCTATTTTTCATGAATATTTTCATCAAAAATCACCATTTTTTGGCGAATACACCGCCCGATTTTTTCAATAGCTCCCAGGTCATTTGAGCCATCGACTCCAAATCAATGCCGACATGTCTTGTTATACTGGTAGAATGAGACACAGCAGTTTTTATTGGATTTTAGTGGAATTTCTATTTTTCATGAATATTTGAATGAAAAATCACCATTTTTGGCGAATACACCGCCCGATTTTTTCAATAGCTCCCAGGTCATTTGAGCCATCGACTCCAAATCAATGCTGACATGTCTTGTTATACTGGTAGAATGAGACACAGCAGTTTTTGTTGGATTTTAGTGGAATTTCTATTTTTCATGAATCAAGCGTAGCGTTACTTCTGGCAGGCCACGTCGTCAAGCTCTAAATTGACATCAACAGCGTAGCTGTCAACACGGAGCAGATCAGCTGATGGCTCAGCTGACTCCCCGTGCCCGCTTCCTATTGGGAAATTGCATTCAGAGCGCGCTATTTAACTGCTCTAGCCCGACCTCACTTGCTGCTTCCTCTGCTGGCCTTTTTGCAACCCACCTCCACCCCAGCGCCTCCAGTCATCTGTTATGAATCTTACATTGTATCTTGTTGGTTGCTCTGCTCTGTCTGGGTTTTTCTTTGCTGCTGCGCTCCCTGCTTATGCCGTTCATGATGGCTCGTGAAGGGCAGGAAGGTGTGCTCTTCCTGCCTCAGGCTTTCCACGCAAGCGCGTGGAAGAGCAAGGGGTCCCAGAACAGTACCATACCGCTAAATGAAACTTGTGCAAGTGAATGAAGATTATTTTGACAAAGTGGTCCTGACTGAAATATTTTCATGAAAAATCACCATTTTTGGCGAATACACCGCCCGGTTTTTTCAATAGCTCCC
The DNA here is from genome assembly GCF_965226575.1 of Pagrus pagrus. NCBI lineage: Eukaryota > Metazoa > Chordata > Actinopteri > Spariformes > Sparidae > Pagrus > Pagrus pagrus. The sequence goes on from NW_028175354.1 coordinate 56,104, forward strand.
AGGTCATTTGAGCCATCGACTCCAAATCAACGGCCAAATGTCTTGTTATACTGGTAGAATGAGACACAGCAGTTTTTGTTGGATTTTAGTGGAATTTCTATTTTTCATGAATATTTGAATGAAAAATCACCATTTTTGGCGAATACACCGCCCGATTTTTTCAATAGCTCCCAGGTCATTTCAGCCATCGACTCCAAATCAACGGCCAAATGTCTTGTCATACTGGTAGAATGAGACACAGCAGTTTCTATTGGATTTTAGTGGAATTTCTATTTTTCATGAATATCTTTTTCGAAAAATCACCATTTTTGGCGAATACACCGCCCGATTTTTCAATAGCTCCCAGGTCATTTGAGCCATCGACTCCAAATCAATGCCGACATGTCTTGTTATACTGGTAGAATGAGACACAGCAGTTTTTATTGGAGTTTAGTGGAATTTCTATTTTTCATGAATATTTTAATGAAAAATCACCATTTTTGGCGAATACACCGCCCGATTTTTTCAATAGCTCCCAGGTCATTTGAGCCATCGACTCCAAATCAACGGCCAAATGTCTTGTTATACTGGTAGAATGAGACACAGCAGTTTTTATTGGATTTTAGTGGAATTTCTATTTTTCATGAATATTTGAATGACAAATCACCATTTTTGGCAAATACACCGCCAGATTGTTTCAATAGCTCCCAGGTCATTTGAGCCATCGACTCCAAATCAACGGTCAAATGTCTTGTTATACTGGTAGAATGAGACACAGCAGTTTTTATTGGATTTTAGTGGAATTTCTATTTTTCATGAATATTTTTTCGAAAAATCACCATTTTTGGCGAATACACCTCCCGATTTTTTCAATAGCTCCCAGGTCATTTGAGCCATCGACTCCAAATCAACGGCCAAATGTCTTGTTATACTGGTAGAATGAGACACAGCAGTTTTTATTGGAGTTTAGTGGAATTTCTATTTTTCATGAATATTTGAATGAAAAATCACCATTTTTGGCGAATACACCGCCCGATTTTTTCAATAGCTCCCAGGTCATTTGAGCCATGGACTCCAAATCAACGGCCAAATGTCTTGTCATACTGGTAGAATGAGACACAGCAGTTTTTATTGGATTTTAGTGGAATTTCAATTTTTCATGAATATTTTCATGAAAAATCACCATTTTTGGCAAATACACCGCCCGATTTTTTCAATAGCTCCCAGGTCATTTGAGCCATCGACTCCAAATCAATGCCGACATGTCTTGTTATACTGGTAGAATGAGACACAGCAGTTTTTATTGGATTTTAGTGGAATTTCTATTTTTCATGAATATCTTTTTCGAAAAATCACCATTTTTGGCGAATACACCGCCCGATTTTTTCAATAGCTCCCAGGTCATTTGAGCCATCGACTCCAAATCAATGCCGACATGTCTTGTTATACTGGTAGAATGAGACACAGCAGTTTTTGTTGGATTTTAGTGGAATTTCTATTTTTCATGAATATTTTAATGAAAAATCACCATTTTTGGCGAATCCACCGCCCGATTTTTTCAATAGCTCCCAGGTCATTTGAGCCATCGACTCCAAATCAACGGCCAAATGTCTTGTTATACTGGTAGAATGAGACACAGCAGTTTTTATTGGAGTTTAGTGGAATTTCTATTTTTCATGAATATTTTCATCAAAAATCACCATTTTTTGGCGAATACACCGCCTGATTTTTTCAATAGCTCCCAGGTCATTTGAGCCATCGACTCCAAATCAACGGCCAAATGTCTTGTTATACTGGTAGAATGAGACACAGCAGTTTTTATTGGAGTTTAGTGGAATTTCTATTTTTCATGAATATTTGAATGACAAATCACCATTTTTGGCGAATACACCGCCCGATTTTTTCAATAGCTCCCAGGTCATTTGAGCCATCGACTCCAAATCAATGCCGACATGTCTTGTTATACTGGTAGAATGAGACACAACAGTTTTTATAGGATTTTAGTGGAATTTCTATTTTTCATGAATATTTTCATCAAAAATCTCCATTTTTTGGCGAATACACCGCCCGATTTTTTCAATAGCTCCCAGGTCATTTGAGCCATCGACTCCAAATCAACAGCCAAATGTCTAGTTATACTGGTAGAATGAGACACAGCAGTTTTTATTGGAGTTTAGTGGAATTTCTATTTTTCATGAATATTTTCATCAAAAATCACCATTTTTTGGCGAATACACCGCCCGATTTTTTCAATAGCTCCCAGGTCATTTGAGCCATCGACTCCAAATCAATGCCGACATGTCTTGTTATACTGGTAGAATGAGACACAGCAGTTTTTATTGGATTTTAGTGGAATTTCTATTTTTCATGAATATTTGAATGAAAAATCACCATTTTTGGCGAATACACCGCCCGATTTTTTCAATAGCTCCCAGGTCATTTGAGCCATCGACTCCAAATCAATGCTGACATGTCTTGTTATACTGGTAGAATGAGACACAGCAGTTTTTGTTGGATTTTAGTGGAATTTCTATTTTTCATGAATCAAGCGTAGCGTTACTTCTGGCAGGCCACGTCGTCAAGCTCTAAATTGACATCAACAGCGTAGCTGTCAACACGGAGCAGATCAGCTGATGGCTCAGCTGACTCCCCGTGCCCGCTTCCTATTGGGAAATTGCATTCAGAGCGCGCTATTTAACTGCTCTAGCCCGACCTCACTTGCTGCTTCCTCTGCTGGCCTTTTTGCAACCCACCTCCACCCCAGCGCCTCCAGTCATCTGTTATGAATCTTACATTGTATCTTGTTGGTTGCTCTGCTCTGTCTGGGTTTTTCTTTGCTGCTGCGCTCCCTGCTTATGCCGTTCATGATGGCTCGTGAAGGGCAGGAAGGTGTGCTCTTCCTGCCTCAGGCTTTCCACGCAAGCGCGTGGAAGAGCAAGGGGTCCCAGAACAGTACCATACCGCTAAATGAAACTTGTGCAAGTGAATGAAGATTATTTTGACAAAGTGGTCCTGACTGAAATATTTTCATGAAAAATCACCATTTTTGGCGAATACACCGCCCGGTTTTTTCAATAGCTCCCAGGTCATTTGAGCCATCGACTCCAAATCAACGGCCAAATGTCTTGTTATACTGGTAGAATGAGACACAGCAGTTTTTGTTGGATTTTAGTGGAATTTCTATTTTTCATGAATATTTGAATGAAAAATCACCATTTTTGGCGAATACACCGCCCGATTTTTTCAATAGCTCCCAGGTCATTTCAGCCATCGACTCCAAATCAACGGCCAAATGTCTTGTCATACTGGTAGAATGAGACACAGCAGTTTCTATTGGATTTTAGTGGAATTTCTATTTTTCATGAATATCTTTTTCGAAAAATCACCATTTTTGGCGAATACACCGCCCGATTTTTCAATAGCTCCCAGGTCATTTGAGCCATCGACTCCAAATCAATGCCGACATGTCTTGTTATACTGGTAGAATGAGACACAGCAGTTTTTATTGGAGTTTAGTGGAATTTCTATTTTTCATGAATATTTTAATGAAAAATCACCATTTTTGGCGAATACACCGCCCGATTTTTTCAATAGCTCCCAGGTCATTTGAGCCATCGACTCCAAATCAACGGCCAAATGTCTTGTTATACTGGTAGAATGAGACACAGCAGTTTTTATTGGATTTTAGTGGAATTTCTATTTTTCATGAATATTTGAATGACAAATCACCATTTTTGGCAAATACACCGCCAGATTGTTTCAATAGCTCCCAGGTCATTTGAGCCATCGACTCCAAATCAACGGTCAAATGTCTTGTTATACTGGTAGAATGAGACACAGCAGTTTTTATTGGAGTTTAGTGGAATTTCTATTTTTCATGAATATTTGAATGAAAAATCACCATTTTTGGCGAATACACCGCCCGATTTTTTCAATAGCTCCCAGGTCATTTGAGCCATGGACTCCAAATCAACGGCCAAATGTCTTGTCATACTGGTAGAATGAGACACAGCAGTTTTTATTGGATTTTAGTGGAATTTCAATTTTTCATGAATATTTTCATGAAAAATCACCATTTTTGGCAAATACACCGCCCGATTTTTTCAATAGCTCCCAGGTCATTTGAGCCATCGACTCCAAATCAACGGCCAAATGTCTTGTTATACTGGTAGAATGAGACACAGCAGTTTTTATTGGAGTTTAGTGGAATTTCTATTTTTCATGAATATTTGAATGAAAAATCACCATTTTTGGCAAATACACCGCCCGATTTTTTCAATAGCTCCCAGGTCATTTGAGCCATGGACTCCAAATCAATGCCGACATGTCTTGTTATACTGGTAGAATGAGACACAGCAGTTTTTATAGGATTTTAGTGGAATTTCTATTTTTCATGAATATTTTCATCAAAAATCTCCATTTTTTGGCGAATACACCGCCCGATTTTTTCAATAGCTCCCAGGTCATTTGAGCCATCGACTCCAAATCAATGCCGACATGTCTTGTTATACTGGTAGAATGAGACACAGCAGTTTTTATTGGATTTTAGTGGAATTTCTATTTTTCATGAATATTTGAATGAAAAATCACCATTTTTGGCGAATACACCGCCCGATTTTTTCAATAGCTCCCAGGTCATTTGAGCCATCGACTCCAAATCAACGGCCAAATGTCTTGTCATACTGGTAGAATGAGACACAGCAGTTTTTATTGGATTTTAGTGGAATTTCTATTTTTCATGAATATTTTCATGAAAAATCACCATTTTTGGCGAATACACCGCCCAATTTTTTCAATAGCTCCCAGGTCATTTGAGCCATCGACTCCGAATCAACGGCCAAATGTCTTGTTATACTGGTAGAATGAGACACAGCAGTTTTTATTGGATTTTAGTGGAATTTCTGTTTTTCATGAATATTTGAATGACAAATCACCATTTTTGGCGAATACACCGCCCGATTTTTTCAATAGCTCCCAGGTCATTTGAGCCATCGACTCCAAATCAATGCCGACATGTCTTGTTATACTGGTAGAATGAGACACAGCAGTTTTTATAGGATTTTAGTGGAATTTCTATTTTTCATGAATATTTTCATCAAAAATCACCATTTTTGGCGAATACACCGCCCGATTTTTTCAATAGCTCCCAGGTCATTTGAGCCATCGACTCCAAATCAATGCCGACATGTCTTGTTATACTGGTAGAATGAGACACAGCAGTTTTTATTGGATTTTAGTGGAATTTCTATTTTTCATGAATATTTGAATGAAAAATCACCATTTTTGGCGAATACACCGCCCGATTTTTTCAATAGCTCCCAGGTCATTTGAGCCATCGACTCCAAATCAACGGCCAAATGTCTTGTCATACTGGTAGAATGAGACACAGCAGTTTTTATTGGATTTTAGTGGAATTTCTATTTTTCATGAATATTTGAATGAAAAATCACCATTTTTGGCGAATACACCGCCCAATTTTTTCAATAGCTCCCAGGTCATTTGAGCCATCGACTCCGAATCAACGGCCAAATGTCTTGTTATACTGGTAGAATGAGACACAGCAGTTTTTATTGGAGTTTAGTGGAATTTCTATTTTTCATGAATATTTTCATCAAAAATCACCATTTTTTGGCAAATACACCGCCTGATTTTTTCAATAGCTCCCAGGTCATTTGAGCCATCGACTCCAAATCAATGCCGACATGTCTTGTTATACTGGTAGAATGAGACACAGCAGTTTTTATTGGAGTTTAGTGGAGTTTCTATTTTTCATGAATATCTTTTTCGAAAAATCACCATTTTTGGCGAATACACCGCCCGATTTTTTCAATAGCTCCCAGGTCATTTGAGCCATCGACTCCAAATCAACGGCCAAATGTCTTGTTATACTGGTAGAATGAGACACAGCAGTTTTTATTGGAGTTTAGTGGAATTTCTATTTTTCATGAATATTTTCATCAAAAATCACAATTTTTTGGCAAATACACCGCCTGATTTTTTCAATAGCTCCCAGGTCATTTGAGCCATCGACTCCAAATCAACGGCCAAATGTCTTGTTATACTGGTAGAATGAGACACAGCAGTTTTTATTGGAGTTTAGTGGAATTTCTATTTTTCATGAATATTTGAATGAAAACTCACCATTTTTGGCGAATACACCGCCCGATTTTTTCAATAGCTCCCAGGTCATTTGAGCCATCGACTCCAAATCAACTGCCACATGTCTTGTTATACTGGTAGAATGAGACACAGCAGTTTTTATTGGATTTTAGTGGAATTTCTTTTTTTCATGAATATTTTTTTCGAAAAATCACCATTTTTGGCGAATACACCGCCCGATTTTTTCAATAGCTCCCAGGTCATTTGAGCGATCGCCTCCAAATCAATGCAGACATGTCTTGCTATACTGGTAGAATGAGACACAGCAGTTTTTATTGGAGTTTAGTGGAATTTCTATTTTTCATGAATATTTGAATGAAAAATCACCATTTTTGGCAAATACACCGCCAGATTGTTTCAATAGCTCCCAGGTCATTTGAGCGATCGCCTCCAAATCAATGCAGACATGTCTTGCTATACTGGTAGAATGAGACACAGCAGTTTTTATTGGATTTTAGTGGAATTTCTATTTTTCATGAATATTTTTTTCAAAAAATCACAATCTTTGGCGAATACACCGCCCGATTTTTTCAATAGCTCCCAGGTCATTTGAGCCATCGACTCCAAATCAACGGCCAAATGTCTTGTTATACTGGTAGAATGAGACACAGCAGTTTTTATTGGATTTTAGTGGAATTTCTATTTTTCATGAATATTTGAATGACAAATCACCATTTTTGGCGAATACACCGCCCGATTTTTTCAATAGCTCCCAGGTCATTTGAGCCATCGACTCCAAATCAATGCCGACATGTCTTGTTATACTGGTAGAATGAGACACAGCAGTTTTTGTTGGATTTTAGTGGAATTTCTATTTTTCATGAATATTTGAATGAAAAATCACCATTTTTGGCGAATACACCGCCCGATTTTTTCAATAGCTCCCAGGTCATTTGAGCCATCGACTCCAAATCAACGGCCAAATGTCTTGTTATACTGGTAGAATGAGACACAGCAGTTTTTATTGGATTTTAGTGGAATTTCTATTTTTCATGAATATTTTAATGAAAAATCACCATTTTTGGCGAATACACCGCCCGATTTTTTCAATAGCTCCAAGGTCATTTGAGCCATCGACTCCAAATCAACGGCCAAATGTCTTGTTATACTGGTAGAATGAGACACAGCAGTTTTTATTGGAGTTTAGTGGAATTTCTATTTTTCATGAATATTTTCATCAAAAATCACCATTTTTTGGCAAATACACCGCCTGATTTTTTCAATAGCTCCCAGGTCATTTGAGCCATCGACTCCAAATCAACGGCCAAATGTCTTGTTATACTGGTAGAATGAGACACAGCAGTTTTTATTGGAGTTTAGTGGAATTTCTATTTTTCATGAATATTTGAATGACAAATCACCATTTTTGGCGAATACACCGCCCGATTTTTTCAATAGCTCCCAGGTCATTTGAGCCATCGACTCCAAATCAATGCCGACATGTCTTGTTATACTGGTAGAATGAGACACAGCAGTTTTTATTGGAGTTTAGTGGAATTTCTATTTTTCATGAATATTTTAATGAAAAATCACCATTTTTGGCGAATACACCGCCCGATTTTTTCAATAGCTCCCAGGTCATTTGAGCCATCGACTCCAAATCAACGGCCAAATGTCTTGTTATACTGGTAGAATGAGACACAGCAGTTTTTATTGGATTTTAGTGGAATTTCTATTTTTCATGAATATTTTAATGAAAAATCACCATTTTTGGCGAATACACCGCCCGATTTTTTCAATAGCTTCCAGGTCATTTGAGCCATAGACTCCAAATCAACGGCCAAATGTCTTGTTATACTGGTAGAATGAGACACAGCAGTTTTTATTGGAGTTTAGTGGAATTTCTATTTTTCATGAATATTTTCATCAAAAATCACCATTTTTGGCAAATACACCGCCCGATTTTTTCAATAGCTCCCAGGTCATTTGAGCCATCGACTCCAAATCAACGGCCAAATGTCTTGTTATACTGGTAGAATGAGACACAGCAGTTTTTATTGGAGTTTAGTGGAATTTCTATTTTTCATGAATATTTTCATCAAAAATCACAATTTTTTGGCAAATACACCGCCTGATTTTTTCAATAGCTCCCAGGTCATTTGAGCCATCGACTCCAAATCATCGGCCAAATGTCTTGTTATACTGGTAGAATGAGACACAGCAGTTTTTATTGGAGTTTAGTGGAATTTCTATTTTTCATGAATATTTGAATGACAAATCACCATTTTTGGCGAATACACCGCCCGATTTTTTCAATAGCTCCCAGGTCATTTGAGCCATCGACTCCAAATCAATGCCGACATGTCTTGTTATACTGGTAGAATGAGACACAGCAGTTTTTGTTGGATTTTAGTGGAATTTCTATTTTTCATGAATATTTGAATGAAAAATCACCATTTTTGGCGAATACACCGCCCGATTTTTTCAATAGCTCCCAGGTCATTTGAGCCATCGACTCCAAATCAACGGCCAAATGTCTTGTTATACTGGTAGAATGAGACACAGCAGTTTTTATTGGATTTTAGTGGAATTTCTATTTTTCATGAATATTTGAATGAAAAATCACCATTTTTGGCGAATACACCGCCCGATTTTTTCAATAGCTCCCAGGTCATTTGAGCCATCGACTCCAAATCAACGGCCAAATGTCTTGTTATACTGGTAGAATGAGACACAGCAGTTTTTATTGGAGTTTAGTGGAATTTCTATTTTTCATGAATATTTTCATCAAAAATCACCATTTTTGGCAAATACACCGCCCGATTTTTTCAATAGCTCCCAGGTCATTTGAGCCATCAACTCCAAATCAATGCCGACATGTCTTGTTATACTGGTAGAATGAGACACAGCAGTTTTTATTGGAGTTTAGTGGAGTTTCTATTTTTCATGAATATCTTTTTCGAAAAATCACCATTTTTGGCGAATACACCGCCAGATTGTTTCAATAGCTCCCAGGTCATTTGAGCGATCGCCTCCAAATCAATGCAGACATGTCTTGCTATACTGGTAGAATGAGACACAGCAGTTTTTATTGGATTTTAGTGGAATTTCTATTTTTCATGAATATTTTCTTCAAAAAATCACAATCTTTGGCGAATACACCGCCCGATTTTTTCAATAGCTCCCAGGTCATTTGAGCCATCGACTCCAAATCAATGGCCAAATGTCTTGTTATACTGGTAGAATGAGACACAGCAGTTTTTATTGGATTTTAGTGGAATTTCTATTTTTCATGAATATCTTTTTCGAAAAATCACCATTTTTGGCGAATACACCTCCCGATTTTTTCAATAGCTCCCAGGTCATTTGAGCCATCGACTCCAAATCAACGGCCAAATGTCTTGCTATACTGGTAGAATGAGACACAGCAGTTTTTATTGGAGTTTAGTGGAATTTCTATTTTTCATGAATATTTGAATGAAAAATCACCATTTTTGGCAAATACACCGCCCGATTGTTTCAATAGCTCCCAGGTCATTTGAGCCATCGACTCCAAATCAATGCAGACATGTCTTGCTATACTGGTAGAATGAGACACAGCAGTTTTTATTGGATTTTAGTGGAATTTCTATTTTTCATGAATATTTTTTTCAAAAAAAAATCACAATTTTTGGCGAATACACCGCCCAATTTTTTCAATAGCTCCCAGGTCATTTGAGCCATCGACTCCAAATCAACGGCCAAATGTCTTTTTATACTGGTAGAATGAGACACAGCAGTTTTTATTGGATTTTAGTGGAATTTCTATTTTTCATGAATATTTGAATGACAAATCACCATTTTTGGCGAATACAGCGCCCGATTTTTTCAATAGCTCCCAGGTCATTTGAGCCATCGACTCCAAATCAATGCCGACATGTCTTGTTATACTGGTAGAATGAGACACAGCAGTTTTTGTTGGATTTTAGTGGAATTTCTATTTTTCATGAATATTTGAATGAAAAATCACCATTTTTGGCGAATACACCGCCCGATTTTTTCAATAGCTCCCAGGTCATTTGAGCCATCGACTCCAAATCAACGGCCAAATGTCTTGTTATACTGGTAGAATGAGACACAGCAGTTTTTATTGGAGTTTAGTGGAATTTCTATTTTTCATGAATATTTTCATCAAAAATCACCATTTTTTGGCGAATACACCGCCTGATTTTTTCAATAGCTCCCAGGTCATTTGAGCCATCGACTCCAAATCAGCGGCCAAATGTCTTGTTATACTGGTAGAATGAGACACAGCAGTTTTTATTGGAGTTTAGTGGAATTTCTATTTTTCATGAATATTTGAATGACAAATCACCATTTTTGGCGAATACACCGCCCGATTTTTTCAATAGCTCCCAGGTCATTTGAGCCATCGACTCCAAATCAATGCCGACATGTCTTGTTATACTGGTAGAATGAGACACAGCAGTTTTTATTGGAGTTTAGTGGAATTTCTATTTTTCATGAATATTGGAATGAAAAATCACCATTTTTGGCGAATACACCGCCCGATTTTTTCAATAGCTCCCAGGTCATTTGAGCCATCGACTCCAAATCAACGGCCAAATGTCTTGTCATACTGTTAGAATGAGACACAGCAGTTTTTATTGGATTTTAGTGGAATTTCTATTTTTCATGAATATTTTTTTCAAAAAATCACAATCTTTGGCGAATACACCGCCCGATTTTTTCAATAGCTCCCAGGTCATTTGAGCCATCGACCATTTTTCATAGCTCCCAGGTCATTTGAGCCATCGACTCCAAATCAACGGCCAAATGTCTTGTTATACTGGTAGAATGAGACACAGCAGTTTTTATTGGATTTTAGTGGAATTTCTATTTTTCATGAATATTTTCATCAAAAATCACCATTTTTTGGCGAATACACCGCCCGATTTTTTCAATAGCTCCCAGGTGATTTGAGCCATCGACTCCAAATCAACGGCCAAATGTCTTGTCATACTGGTAGAATGAGACACAGCAGTTTTTATTGGATTTTAGTGGAATTTCTATTTTTCATGAATATTTTCATGAAAACTCACCATTTTTGGCGAATACACCGCCCGATTTTTTCAATAGCTCCCAGGTCATTTGAGCCATCGACTCCAAATCAACGGCCAAATGTCTTGTTATACTGGTAGAATGAGACACAGCAGTTTTTATTGGATTTTAGTGGAATTTCTATTTTTCATGAATATTTTTTTCGAAAAATCAACATTTTTGGCAAATACACCGCCCGATTTTTTCAATAGCTCCCAGGTCATTTGAGCCATCGACTCTAAATCAATGCCGACATGTCTTGTTATACTGGTAGAATGAGACACAGCAGTTTTTGTTGGATTTTAGTGGAATTTCTATTTTTCATGAATATTTTCATGAAAAATCACCATTTTTGACGAATACACCGCCCGATTTTTTCAATAGCTCCCAGGTCATTTGAGCCATCGACTCCAAATCGACGGCCAAATGTCTTGTTATACTGGTAGAATGAGACACAGAAGTTTTTATTGGATTTTAGTGGAATTTCTATTTTTCATGAATATTTTCATGAAAAATCATTTTTGGCGAATACACCACCCGATTTTTTCAATAGCTCACAGGTCATTTGAGCCATTGACTCCAAATCAATGCCGACATGTCTTGTTATACTGGTAGAATGAGACACAGCAGTTTTTATTGGATTTTAGTGGAATTTCTATTTTTCATGAATATTTGAATGAAAAATCACCATTTTTGGCGAATACACCGCCCGATTTTTTCAATAGCTCCCAGGTCATTTGAGCCATCGACCATTTTTCATAGCTCCCAGGTCATTTGAGCCATCGACTCCAAATCAACGGCCAAATGTCTTGTTATACTGGTAGAATGAGACACAGCAGTTTTTATTGGATTTTAGTGGAATTTCTATTTTTCATGAATATTTTCATCAAAAATCACCATTTTTTGGCGAATACACCGCCCGATTTTTTCAATAGCTCCCAGGTGATTTGAGCCATCGACTCCAAATCAACGGCCAAATGTCTTGTCATACTGGTAGAATGAGACACAGCAGTTTTTATTGGATTTTAGTGGAATTTCTATTTTTCATGAATATTTTCATGAAAACTCACCATTTTTGGCGAATACACCGCCCGATTTTTTCAATAGCTCCCAGGTCATTTGAGCCATCGACTCCAAATCAACGGCCAAATGTCTTGTTATACTGGTAGAATGAGACACAGCAGTTTTTATTGGATTTTAGTGGAATTTCTATTTTTCATGAATATTTTTTTCGAAAAATCAACATTTTTGGCGAATACACCGCCCGATTTTTTCAATAGCTCCCAGGTCATTTGAGCCATCGACTCTAAATCAATGCCGACATGTCTTGTTATACTGGTAGAATGAGACACAGCAGTTTTTGTTGGATTTTAGTGGAATTTCTATTTTACATGAATATTTGAATGAAAAATCACCATTTTTGGCGAATACACCGCCCGATTTTTTCAATAGCTCCCAGGTCATTTGAGCCATCGACTCCAAATCAATGCCGACATGTCTTGTTATACTGGTAGAATGAGACACAGCAGTTTTTATTGGATTTTAGTGGAATTTCTATTTTTCATGAATATTTGAATGAAAAATCACCATTTTTGACGAATACACCGCCCGATTTTTTCAATAGCTCCCAGGTCATTTGAGCCATCGACTCCAAATCAATGCAGACATGTCTTGCTATACTGGTAGAATGAGACACAGCAGTTTTTATTGGATTTTAGTGGAATTTCTATTTTTCATGAATATTTTTTTCAAAAAAAAATCACAATTTTTGGCGAATACACCGCCCAATTTTTTCAATAGCTCCCAGGTCATTTGAGCCATCGACTCCAAATCAACGGCCAAATGTCTTTTTATACTGGTAGAATGAGACACAGCAGTTTTTATTGGATTTTAGTGGAATTTCTATTTTTCATGAATATTTGAATGACAAATCACCATTTTTGGCGAATACACCGCCCGATTTTTTCAATAGCTCCCAGGTCATTTGAGCCATCGACTCCAAATCAATGCCGACATGTCTTGTTATACTGGTAGAATGAGACACAGCAGTTTTTGTTGGATTTTAGTGGAATTTCTATTTTTCATGAATATTTGAATGAAAAATCACCATTTTTGGCGAATACACCGCCCGATTTTTTCAATAGCTCCCAGGTCATTTGAGCCATCGACTCCAAATCAACGGCCAAATGTCTTGTTATACTGGTAGAATGAGACACAGCAGTTTTTATTGGAGTTTAGTGGAATTTCTATTTTTCATGAATATTTTCATCAAAAATCACCATTTTTGGCGAATACACTGCCCGATTTTTTTCAATAGCTCCCAGGTCATTTGAGCCATCGACTCCAAATCAATGCCGACATGTCTTGTTATACTGGTAGAATGAGACACAGCAGTTTTTGTTGGATTTTAGTGGAATTTCTATTTTTCATGAATATTTGAATGAAAAATCACCATTTTTGGCGAATACACCGCCCGATTTTTTCAATAGCTCCCAGGTCATTTGAGCCATCGACTCCAAATCAACGGCCAAATGTCTTGTCATACTGTTAGAATGAGACACAGCAGTTTTTATTGGATTTTAGTGGAATTTCTATTTTTCATGAATATTTTTTTCGAAAAATCAACATTTTTGGCGAATACACCGCCCGATTTTTTCAATAGCTCCCAGGTCATTTGAGCCATCGACTCTAAATCAATGCCGACATGTCTTGTTATACTGGTAGAATGAGACACAGCAGTTTTTGTTGGATTTTAGTGGAATTTCTATTTTTCATGAATATTTTCATGAAAAATCACCATTTTTGACGAATACACCGCCCGATTTTTTCAATAGCTCCCAGGTCATTTGAGCCATCGACTCCAAATCGACGGCCAAATGTCTTGTTATACTGGTAGAATGAGACACAGAAGTTTTTATTGGATTTTAGTGGAATTTCTATTTTTCATGAATATTTTCATGAAAAATCATTTTTGGCGAATACACCACCCGATTTTTTCAATAGCTCACAGGTCATTTGAGCCATTGACTCCAAATCAATGCCGACATGTCTTGTTATACTGGTAGAATGAGACACAGCAGTTTTTATTGGATTTTAGTGGAATTTCTATTTTTCATGAATATTTGAATGAAAAATCACCATTTTTGGCGAATACACCGCCCGATTTTTTCAATAGCTCCCAGGTCATTTGAGCCATCGACCATTTTTCATAGCTCCCAGGTCATTTGAGCCATCGACTCCAAATCAACGGCCAAATGTCTTGTTATACTGGTAGAATGAGACACAGCAGTTTTTATTGGATTTTAGTGGAATTTCTATTTTTCATGAATATTTTCATCAAAAATCACCATTTTTTGGCGAATACACCGCCCGATTTTTTCAATAGCTCCCAGGTGATTTGAGCCATCGACTCCAAATCAACGGCCAAATGTCTTGTCATACTGGTAGAATGAGACACAGCAGTTTTTATTGGATTTTAGTGGAATTTCTATTTTTCATGAATATTTTCATGAAAACTCACCATTTTTGGCGAATACACCGCCCGATTTTTTCAATAGCTCCCAGGTCATTTGAGCCATCGACTCCAAATCAACGGCCAAATGTCTTGTTATACTGGTAGAATGAGACACAGCAGTTTTTATTGGATTTTAGTGGAATTTCTATTTTTCATGAATATTTTTTTCGAAAAATCAACATTTTTGGCGAATACACCGCCCGATTTTTTCAATAGCTCCCAGGTCATTTGAGCCATCGACTCTAAATCAATGCCGACATGTCTTGTTATACTGGTAGAATGAGACACAGCAGTTTTTGTTGGATTTTAGTGGAATTTCTATTTTACATGAATATTTGAATGAAAAATCACCATTTTTGGCGAATACACCGCCCGATTTTTTCAATAGCTCCCAGGTCATTTGAGCCATCGACTCCAAATCAATGCCGACATGTCTTGTTATACTGGTAGAATGAGACACAGCAGTTTTTATTGGATTTTAGTGGAATTTCTATTTTTCATGAATATTTTCATGAAAAATCACCATTTTTGACGAATACACCGCCCGATTTTTTCAATAGCTCCCAGGTCATTTGAGCCATCGACTCCAAATCAACGGCCAAATGTCTTGTTATACTGGTAGAATGAGACACAGCAGTTTTTTTTGGAGTTTAGTGGAATTTCTATTTTTCATGAATATTTTCATCAAAAATCACCATTTTTTGGCGAATACACCGCCTGATTTTTTCAATAGCTCCCAGGTCATTTGAGCCATCGACTCCAAATCAACGGCCAAATGTCTTGTTATACTGGTAGAATGAGACACAGCAGTTTTTATTGGAGTTTAGTGGAATTTCTATTTTTCATGAATATTTGAATGACAAATCATAATTTTTGGCGAATACACCGCCCGATTTTTTCAATAGCTCCCAGGTCATTTGAGCCATCGACTCCAAATCAACGGCCAAATGTCTTGTCATACTGGTAGAATGAGACACAGCAGTTTTTATTGGATTTTAGTGGAATTTCTATTTTTCA
Organism: Pagrus pagrus; assembly: GCF_965226575.1. NCBI lineage: Eukaryota > Metazoa > Chordata > Actinopteri > Spariformes > Sparidae > Pagrus > Pagrus pagrus. The sequence continues at coordinate 71,792 of NW_028175354.1, forward strand.
TGAATATTTGAATGAAAAATCACCATTTTTGGCGAATACACCGCCCGATTTTTTCAATAGCTCCCAGGTCATTTGAGCCATCGACCATTTTTCATAGCTCCCAGGTCATTTGAGCCATCGACTCCAAATCAACGGCCAAATGTCTTGTTATACTGGTAGAATGAGACACAGCAGTTTTTATTGGATTTTAGTGGAATTTCTATTTTTCATGAATATTTTCATCAAAAATCACCATTTTTTGGCGAATACACCGCCCGATTTTTTCAATAGCTCCCAGGTGATTTGAGCCATCGACTCCAAATCAACGGCCAAATGTCTTGTCATACTGGTAGAATGAGACACAGCAGTTTTTATTGGATTTTAGTGGAATTTCTATTTTTCATGAATATTTTCATGAAAACTCACCATTTTTGGCGAATACACCGCCCGATTTTTTCAATAGCTCCCAGGTCATTTGAGCCATCGACTCCAAATCAACGGCCAAATGTCTTGTTATACTGGTAGAATGAGACACAGCAGTTTTTATTGGATTTTAGTGGAATTTCTATTTTTCATGAATATTTTTTTCGAAAAATCAACATTTTTGGCGAATACACCGCCCGATTTTTTCAATAGCTCCCAGGTCATTTGAGCCATCGACTCTAAATCAATGCCGACATGTCTTGTTATACTGGTAGAATGAGACACAGCAGTTTTTGTTGGATTTTAGTGGAATTTCTATTTTACATGAATATTTGAATGAAAAATCACCATTTTTGGCGAATACACCGCCCGATTTTTTCAATAGCTCCCAGGTCATTTGAGCCATCGACTCCAAATCAATGCCGACATGTCTTGTTATACTGGTAGAATGAGACACAGCAGTTTTTATTGGATTTTAGTGGAATTTCTATTTTTCATGAATATTTTCATGAAAAATCACCATTTTTGACGAATACACCGCCCGATTTTTTCAATAGCTCCCAGGTCATTTGAGCCATCGACTCCAAATCAACGGCCAAATGTCTTGTTATACTGGTAGAATGAGACACAGCAGTTTTTTTTGGAGTTTAGTGGAATTTCTATTTTTCATGAATATTTTCATCAAAAATCACCATTTTTTGGCGAATACACCGCCTGATTTTTTCAATAGCTCCCAGGTCATTTGAGCCATCGACTCCAAATCAACGGCCAAATGTCTTGTCATACTGGTAGAATGAGACACAGCAGTTTTTATTGGATTTTAGTGGAATTTCTATTTTTCATGAATATTTTCATGAAAACTCACCATTTTTGGCGAATACACCGCCCGATTTTTTCAATAGCTCCCAGGTCATTTGAGCCATCGACTCCAAATCAACGGCCAAATGTCTTGTTATACTGGTAGAATGAGACACAGCAGTTTTTATTGGATTTTAGTGGAATTTCTATTTTTCATGAATATTTTTTTCGAAAAATCACCATTTTTGGCGAATACACCGCCCGATTTTTTCAATAGCTCCCAGGTCATTTGAGCCATCGACTCCAAATCAACGGCCAAATTACTTGTTATACTGGTAGAATGAGACACAGCAGTTTTTATTGGAGTTTAGTGGAATTTCTATTTTTCATGAATATTTGAATGAAAAATCACCATTTTTGGCGAATACACCGCCCGATTTTTTCAATAGCTCCCAGGTCATTTGAGCCATCGACTCCAAATCAACGGCCAAATGTCTTGTCATACTGGTAGAATGAGACACAGCAGTTTTTTTTGGAGTTTAGTGGAATTTCTATTTTTCATGAATATTTTCATCAAAAATCACCATTTTTTGGCGAATACACCGCCTGATTTTTTCAATAGCTCCCAGGTCATTTGAGCCATCGACTCCAAATCAACGGCCAAATGTCTTGTCATACTGGTAGAATGAGACACAGCAGTTTTTATTGGATTTTAGTGGAATTTCTATTTTTCATGAATATTTTCATGAAAACTCACCATTTTTGGCGAATACACCGCCCGATTTTTTCAATAGCTCCCAGGTCATTTGAGCCATCGACTCCAAATCAACGGCCAAATGTCTTGTTATACTGGTAGAATGAGACACAGCAGTTTTTATTGGATTTTAGTGGAATTTCTATTTTTCATGAATATTTTTTTCGAAAAATCACCATTTTTGGCGAATACACCGCCCGATTTTTTCAATAGCTCCCAGGTCATTTGAGCCATCGACTCCAAATCAACGGCCAAATTACTTGTTATACTGGTAGAATGAGACACAGCAGTTTTTATTGGAGTTTAGTGGAATTTCTATTTTTCATGAATATTTGAATGAAAAATCACCATTTTTGGCGAATACACCGCCCGATTTTTTCAATAGCTCCCAGGTCATTTGAGCCATCGACTCCAAATCAACGGCCAAATGTCTTGTCATACTGGTAGAATGAGACACAGCAGTTTTTATTGGATTTTAGTGGAATTTCTATTTTTCATGAATATTTTCATGAAAAATCACCATTTTTGGCGAATACACCGCCCAATTTTTTCAATAGCTCCCAGGTCATTTGAGCCATCGACTCCGAATCAACGGCCAAATGTCTTGTTATACTGGTAGAATGAGACACAGCAGTTTTTATTGGATTTTAGTGGAATTTCTGTTTTTCATGAATATTTGAATGACAAATCACCATTTTTGGCGAATACACCGCCCGATTTTTACAATAGCTCCCAGGTCATTTGAGCCATCGACTCCAAATCAATGCCGACATGTCTTGTTATACTGGTAGAATGAGACACAGCAGTTTTTATAGGATTTTAGTGGAATTTCTATTTTTCATGAATATTTTCATCAAAAATCACCATTTTTGGCGAATACACCGCCCGATTTTTTCAATAGCTCCCAGGTCATTTGAGCCATCGACTCCAAATCAATGCCGACATGTCTTGTTATACTGGTAGAATGAGACACAGCAGTTTTTATTGGATTTTAGTGGAATTTCTATTTTTCATGAATATTTGAATGAAAAATCACCATTTTTGGCGAATACACCGCCCGATTTTTTCAATAGCTCCCAGGTCATTTGAGCCATGGACTCCAAATCAACGGCCAAATGTCTTGTCATACTGGTAGAATGAGACACAGCAGTTTTTATTGGATTTTAGTGGAATTTCTATTTTTCATGAATATTTGAATGAAAAATCACCATTTTTGGCGAATACACCGCCCAATTTTTTCAATAGCTCCCAGGTCATTTGAGCCATCGACTCCGAATCAACGGCCAAATGTCTTGTTATACTGGTAGAATGAGACACAGCAGTTTTTATTGGATTTTAGTGGAATTTCTATTTTTCATGAATATTTTCATGAAAACTCACCATTTTTGGCGAATACACCGCCCGATTTTTTCAATAGCTCCCAGGTCATTTGAGCCATCGACTCCAAATCAATGCCGACATGTCTTGTTATACTGGTAGAATGAGACACAGCAGTTTTTATAGGATTTTAGTGGAATTTCTATTTTTCATGAATATTTTCATCAAAAATCACCATTTTTGGCGAATACACCGCCCGATTTTTTCAATAGCTCCCAGGTCATTTGAGCCATCGACTCCAAATCAATGCCGACATGTCTTGTTATACTGGTAGAATGAGACACAGCAGTTTTTATTGGATTTTAGTGGAATTTCTATTTTTCATGAATATTTGAATGAAAAATCACCATTTTTGGCGAATACACCGCCCGATTTTTTCAATAGCTCCCAGGTCATTTGAGCCATCGACTCCAAATCAACGGCCAAATGTCTTGTCATACTGGTAGAATGAGACACAGCAGTTTTTATTGGATTTTAGTGGAATTTCTATTTTTCATGAATATTTGAATGAAAAATCACCATTTTTGGCGAATACACCGCCCAATTTTTTCAATAGCTCCCAGGTCATTTGAGCCATCGACTCCGAATCAACGGCCAAATGTCTTGTTATACTGGTAGAATGAGACACAGCAGTTTTTATTGGATTTTAGTGGAATTTCTATTTTTCATGAATATCTTTTTCGAAAAATCACCATTTTTGGCGAATACACCGCCCGATTTTTTCAATAGCTCCCAGGTCATTTGAGCCATCGACTCCAAATCAATGCCGACATGTCTTGTTATACTGGTAGAATGAGACACAGCAGTTTTTTTTGGAGTTTAGTGGAATTTCTATTTTTCATGAATATTTTCATCAAAAATCACCATTTTTTGGCGAATACACCGCCTGATTTTTTCAATAGCTCCCAGGTCATTTGAGCCATCGACTCCAAATCAACGGCCAAATGTCTTGTCATACTGGTAGAATGAGACACAGCAGTTTTTATTGGATTTTAGTGGAATTTCTATTTTTCATGAATATTTTCATGAAAACTCACCATTTTTGGCGAATACACCGCCCGATTTTTTCAATAGCTCCCAGGTCATTTGAGCCATCGACTCCAAATCAACGGCCAAATGTCTTGTTATACTGGTAGAATGAGACACAGCAGTTTTTATTGGATTTTAGTGGAATTTCTATTTTTCATGAATATTTTTTTCGAAAAATCACCATTTTTGGCGAATACACCGCCCGATTTTTTCAATAGCTCCCAGGTCATTTGAGCCATCGACTCCAAATCAACGGCCAAATTACTTGTTATACTGGTAGAATGAGACACAGCAGTTTTTATTGGAGTTTAGTGGAATTTCTATTTTTCATGAATATTTGAATGAAAAATCACCATTTTTGGCGAATACACCGCCCGATTTTTTCAATAGCTCCCAGGTCATTTGAGCCATCGACTCCAAATCAACGGCCAAATGTCTTGTCATACTGGTAGAATGAGACACAGCAGTTTTTATTGGATTTTAGTGGAATTTCTATTTTTCATGAATATTTTCATGAAAAATCACCATTTTTGGCGAATACACCGCCCAATTTTTTCAATAGCTCCCAGGTCATTTGAGCCATCGACTCCGAATCAACGGCCAAATGTCTTGTTATACTGGTAGAATGAGACACAGCAGTTTTTATTGGATTTTAGTGGAATTTCTGTTTTTCATGAATATTTGAATGACAAATCACCATTTTTGGCGAATACACCGCCCGATTTTTACAATAGCTCCCAGGTCATTTGAGCCATCGACTCCAAATCAATGCCGACATGTCTTGTTATACTGGTAGAATGAGACACAGCAGTTTTTATAGGATTTTAGTGGAATTTCTATTTTTCATGAATATTTTCATCAAAAATCACCATTTTTGGCGAATACACCGCCCGATTTTTTCAATAGCTCCCAGGTCATTTGAGCCATCGACTCCAAATCAATGCCGACATGTCTTGTTATACTGGTAGAATGAGACACAGCAGTTTTTATTGGATTTTAGTGGAATTTCTATTTTTCATGAATATTTGAATGAAAAATCACCATTTTTGGCGAATACACCGCCCGATTTTTTCAATAGCTCCCAGGTCATTTGAGCCATGGACTCCAAATCAACGGCCAAATGTCTTGTCATACTGGTAGAATGAGACACAGCAGTTTTTATTGGATTTTAGTGGAATTTCTATTTTTCATGAATATTTGAATGAAAAATCACCATTTTTGGCGAATACACCGCCCAATTTTTTCAATAGCTCCCAGGTCATTTGAGCCATCGACTCCGAATCAACGGCCAAATGTCTTGTTATACTGGTAGAATGAGACACAGCAGTTTTTATTGGATTTTAGTGGAATTTCTATTTTTCATGAATATTTTCATGAAAACTCACCATTTTTGGCGAATACACCGCCCGATTTTTTCAATAGCTCCCAGGTCATTTGAGCCATCGACTCCAAATCAATGCCGACATGTCTTGTTATACTGGTAGAATGAGACACAGCAGTTTTTATAGGATTTTAGTGGAATTTCTATTTTTCATGAATATTTTCATCAAAAATCACCATTTTTGGCGAATACACCGCCCGATTTTTTCAATAGCTCCCAGGTCATTTGAGCCATCGACTCCAAATCAATGCCGACATGTCTTGTTATACTGGTAGAATGAGACACAGCAGTTTTTATTGGATTTTAGTGGAATTTCTATTTTTCATGAATATTTGAATGAAAAATCACCATTTTTGGCGAATACACCGCCCGATTTTTTCAATAGCTCCCAGGTCATTTGAGCCATCGACTCCAAATCAACGGCCAAATGTCTTGTCATACTGGTAGAATGAGACACAGCAGTTTTTATTGGATTTTAGTGGAATTTCTATTTTTCATGAATATTTGAATGAAAAATCACCATTTTTGGCGAATACACCGCCCAATTTTTTCAATAGCTCCCAGGTCATTTGAGCCATCGACTCCGAATCAACGGCCAAATGTCTTGTTATACTGGTAGAATGAGACACAGCAGTTTTTATTGGATTTTAGTGGAATTTCTATTTTTCATGAATATCTTTTTCGAAAAATCACCATTTTTGGCGAATACACCGCCCGATTTTTTCAATAGCTCCCAGGTCATTTGAGCCATCGACTCCAAATCAATGCCGACATGTCTTGTTATACTGGTAGAATGAGACACAGCAGTTTTTGTTGGATTTTAGTGGAATTTCTATTTTTCATGAATATTTTAATGAAAAATCACCATTTTTGGCGAATCCACCGCCCGATTTTTTCAATAGCTCCCAGGTCATTTGAGCCATCGACTCCAAATCAACGGCCAAATGTCTTGTTATACTGGTAGAATGAGACACAGCAGTTTTTATTGGAGTTTAGTGGAATTTCTATTTTTCATGAATATTTTCATCAAAAATCACCATTTTTTGGCGAATACACCGCCTGATTTTTTCAATAGCTCCCAGGTCATTTGAGCCATCGACTCCAAATCAACGGCCAAATGTCTTGTTATACTGGTAGAATGAGACACAGCAGTTTTTATTGGAGTTTAGTGGAATTTCTATTTTTCATGAATATTTGAATGACAAATCACCATTTTTGGCGAATACACCGCCCGATTTTTTCAATAGCTCCCAGGTCATTTGAGCCATCGACTCCAAATCAACGTCCAAATGTCTTGTTATACTGGTAGAATGAGACACAGCAGTTTTTATTGGAGTTTAGTGGAATTTCTATTTTTCATGAATATTTTCATCAAAAATCACCATTTTTTGGCGAATACACCGCCCGATTTTTTCAATAGCTCCCAGGTCATTTGAGCCATCGACTCCAAATCAACAGCCAAATGTCTAGTTATACTGGTAGAATGAGACACAGCAGTTTTTATTGGAGTTTAGTGGAATTTCTATTTTTCATGAATATTTTCATCAAAAATCACCATTTTTTGGCGAATACACCGCCTGATTTTTTCAATAGCTCCCAGGTCATTTGAGCCATCGACTCCAAATCAACGGCCAAATGTCTTGTTATACTGGTAGAATGAGACACAGCAGTTTTTATTGGAGTTTAGTGGAATTTCTATTTTTCATGAATATTTGAATGACAAATCACCATTTTTGGCGAATACACCGCCCGATTTTTTCAATAGCTCCCAGGTCATTTGAGCCATCGACTCCAAATCAACGGCCAAATGTCTTGTTATACTGGTAGAATGAGACACAGCAGTTTTTATTGGAGTTTAGTGGAATTTCTATTTTTCATGAATATTTTCATCAAAAATCACCATTTTTTGGCGAATACACCGCCCGATTTTTTCAATAGCTCCCAGGTCATTTGAGCCATCGACTCCAAATCAACAGCCAAATGTCTAGTTATACTGGTAGAATGAGACACAGCAGTTTTTATTGGAGTTTAGTGGAATTTCTATTTTTCATGAATATTTTCGTCAAAAATCACCATTTTTTGGCGAATACACCGCCCGATTTTTTCAATAGCTCCCAGGTCATTTGAGCCATCGACTCCAAATCAATGCCGACATGTCTTGTTATACTGGTAGAATGAGACACAGCAGTTTTTATTGGATTTTAGTGGAATTTCTATTTTTCATGAATATTTGAATGAAAAATCACCATTTTTGGCGAATACACCGCCCGATTTTTTCAATAGCTCCCAGGTCATTTGAGCCATCGACTCCAAATCAATGCTGACATGTCTTGTTATACTGGTAGAATGAGACACAGCAGTTTTTGTTGGATTTTAGTGGAATTTCTATTTTTCATGAATCAAGCGTAGCGTTACTTCTGGCAGGCCACGTCGTCAAGCTCTAAATTGACATCAACAGCGTAGCTGTCAACACGGAGCAGATCAGCTGATGGCTCAGCTGACTCCCCGTGCCCGCTTCCTATTGGGAAATTGCATTCAGAGCGCGCTATTTAACTGCTCTAGCCCGACCTCACTTGCTGCTTCCTCTGCTGGCCTTTTTGCAACCCACCTCCACCCCAGCGCCTCCAGTCATCTGTTATGAATCTTACATTGTATCTTGTTGGTTGCTCTGCTCTGTCTGGGTTTTTCTTTGCTGCTGCGCTCCCTGCTTATGCCGTTCATGATGGCTCGTGAAGGGCAGGAAGGTGTGCTCTTCCTGCCTCAGGCTTTCCACGCAAGCGCGTGGAAGAGCAAGGGGTCCCAGAACAGTACCATACCGCTAAATGAAACTTGTGCAAGTGAATGAAGATTATTTTGACAAAGTGGTCCTGACTGAAATATTTTCATGAAAAATCACCATTTTTGGCGAATACACCGCCCGGTTTTTTCAATAGCTCCCAGGTCATTTGAGCCATCGACTCCAAATCAACGGCCAAATGTCTTGTTATACTGGTAGAATGAGACACAGCAGTTTTTGTTGGATTTTAGTGGAATTTCTATTTTTCATGAATATTTGAATGAAAAATCACCATTTTTGGCGAATACACCGCCCGATTTTTTCAATAGCTCCCAGGTCATTTCAGCCATCGACTCCAAATCAACAGCCAAATGTCTTGTCATACTGGTAGAATGAGACACAGCAGTTTCTATTGGATTTTAGTGGAATTTCTATTTTTCATGAATATCTTTTTCGAAAAATCACCATTTTTGGCGAATACACCGCCCGATTTTTCAATAGCTCCCAGGTCATTTGAGCCATCGACTCCAAATCAATGCCGACATGTCTTGTTATACTGGTAGAATGAGACACAGCAGTTTTTATTGGAGTTTAGTGGAATTTCTATTTTTCATGAATATTTTAATGAAAAATCACCATTTTTGGCGAATACACCGCCCGATTTTTTCAATAGCTCCCAGGTCATTTGAGCCATCGACTCCAAATCAACGGCCAAATGTCTTGTTATACTGGTAGAATGAGACACAGCAGTTTTTATTGGATTTTAGTGGAATTTCTATTTTTCATGAATATTTTAATGAAAAATCACCATTTTTGGCGAATACACCGCCCGATTTTTTCAATAGCTCCCAGGTCATTTGAGCCATCGACTCCAAATCAACAGCCAAATGTCTAGTTATACTGGTAGAATGAGACACAGCAGTTTTTATTGGAGTTTAGTGGAATTTCTATTTTTCATGAATATTTTCGTCAAAAATCACCATTTTTTGGCGAATACACCGCCCGATTTTTTCAATAGCTCCCAGGTCATTTGAGCCATCGACTCCAAATCAATGCCGACATGTCTTGTTATACTGGTAGAATGAGACACAGCAGTTTTTATTGGATTTTAGTGGAATTTCTATTTTTCATGAATATTTGAATGAAAAATCACCATTTTTGGCGAATACACCGCCCGATTTTTTCAATAGCTCCCAGGTCATTTGAGCCATCGACTCCAAATCAATGCTGACATGTCTTGTTATACTGGTAGAATGAGACACAGCAGTTTTTGTTGGATTTTAGTGGAATTTCTATTTTTCATGAATCAAGCGTAGCGTTACTTCTGGCAGGCCACGTCGTCAAGCTCTAAATTGACATCAACAGCGTAGCTGTCAACACGGAGCAGATCAGCTGATGGCTCAGCTGACTCCCCGTGCCCGCTTCCTATTGGGAAATTGCATTCAGAGCGCGCTATTTAACTGCTCTAGCCCGACCTCACTTGCTGCTTCCTCTGCTGGCCTTTTTGCAACCCACCTCCACCCCAGCGCCTCCAGTCATCTGTTATGAATCTTACATTGTATCTTGTTGGTTGCTCTGCTCTGTCTGGGTTTTTCTTTGCTGCTGCGCTCCCTGCTTATGCCGTTCATGATGGCTCGTGAAGGGCAGGAAGGTGTGCTCTTCCTGCCTCAGGCTTTCCACGCAAGCGCGTGGAAGAGCAAGGGGTCCCAGAACAGTACCATACCGCTAAATGAAACTTGTGCAAGTGAATGAAGATTATTTTGACAAAGTGGTCCTGACTGAAATATTTTCATGAAAAATCACCATTTTTGGCGAATACACCGCCCGGTTTTTTCAATAGCTCCCAGGTCATTTGAGCCATCGACTCCAAATCAACGGCCAAATGTCTTGTTATACTGGTAGAATGAGACACAGCAGTTTTTGTTGGATTTTAGTGGAATTTCTATTTTTCATGAATATTTGAATGAAAAATCACCATTTTTGGCGAATACACCGCCCGATTTTTTCAATAGCTCCCAGGTCATTTCAGCCATCGACTCCAAATCAACGGCCAAATGTCTTGTCATACTGGTAGAATGAGACACAGCAGTTTCTATTGGATTTTAGTGGAATTTCTATTTTTCATGAATATCTTTTTCGAAAAATCACCATTTTTGGCGAATACACCGCCCGATTTTTCAATAGCTCCCAGGTCATTTGAGCCATCGACTCCAAATCAATGCCGACATGTCTTGTTATACTGGTAGAATGAGACACAGCAGTTTTTATTGGAGTTTAGTGGAATTTCTATTTTTCATGAATATTTTAATGAAAAATCACCATTTTTGGCGAATACACCGCCCGATTTTTTCAATAGCTCCCAGGTCATTTGAGCCATCGACTCCAAATCAACGGCCAAATGTCTTGTTATACTGGTAGAATGAGACACAGCAGTTTTTATTGGATTTTAGTGGAATTTCTATTTTTCATGAATATTTGAATGACAAATCACCATTTTTGGCAAATACACCGCCAGATTGTTTCAATAGCTCCCAGGTCATTTGAGCCATCGACTCCAAATCAACGGTCAAATGTCTTGTTATACTGGTAGAATGAGACACAGCAGTTTTTATTGGATTTTAGTGGAATTTCTATTTTTCATGAATATTTTTTCGAAAAATCACCATTTTTGGCGAATACACCTCCCGATTTTTTCAATAGCTCCCAGGTCATTTGAGCCATCGACTCCAAATCAACGGCCAAATGTCTTGTTATACTGGTAGAATGAGACACAGCAGTTTTTATTGGAGTTTAGTGGAATTTCTATTTTTCATGAATATTTGAATGAAAAATCACCATTTTTGGCGAATACACCGCCCGATTTTTTCAATAGCTCCCAGGTCATTTGAGCCATGGACTCCAAATCAACGGCCAAATGTCTTGTCATACTGGTAGAATGAGACACAGCAGTTTTTATTGGATTTTAGTGGAATTTCAATTTTTCATGAATATTTTCATGAAAAATCACCATTTTTGGCAAATACACCGCCCGATTTTTTCAATAGCTCCCAGGTCATTTGAGCCATCGACTCCAAATCAATGCCGACATGTCTTGTTATACTGGTAGAATGAGACACAGCAGTTTTTATTGGATTTTAGTGGAATTTCTATTTTTCATGAATATCTTTTTCGAAAAATCACCATTTTTGGCGAATACACCGCCCGATTTTTTCAATAGCTCCCAGGTCATTTGAGCCATCGACTCCAAATCAATGCCGACATGTCTTGTTATACTGGTAGAATGAGACACAGCAGTTTTTGTTGGATTTTAGTGGAATTTCTATTTTTCATGAATATTTTAATGAAAAATCACCATTTTTGGCGAATCCACCGCCCGATTTTTTCAATAGCTCCCAGGTCATTTGAGCCATCGACTCCAAATCAACGGCCAAATGTCTTGTTATACTGGTAGAATGAGACACAGCAGTTTTTATTGGAGTTTAGTGGAATTTCTATTTTTCATGAATATTTTCATGAAAAATCACCATTTTTGACGAATACACCGCCCGATTTTTTCAATAGCTCCCAGGTCATTTGAGCCATCGACTCCAAATCGACGGCCAAATGTCTTGTTATACTGGTAGAATGAGACACAGAAGTTTTTATTGGATTTTAGTGGAATTTCTATTTTTCATGAATATTTTCATGAAAAATCATTTTTGGCGAATACACCACCCGATTTTTTCAATAGCTCACAGGTCATTTGAGCCATTGACTCCAAATCAATGCCGACATGTCTTGTTATACTGGTAGAATGAGACACAGCAGTTTTTATTGGATTTTAGTGGAATTTCTATTTTTCATGAATATTTGAATGAAAAATCACCATTTTTGGCGAATACACCGCCCGATTTTTTCAATAGCTCCCAGGTCATTTGAGCCATCGACCATTTTTCATAGCTCCCAGGTCATTTGAGCCATCGACTCCAAATCAACGGCCAAATGTCTTGTTATACTGGTAGAATGAGACACAGCAGTTTTTATTGGATTTTAGTGGAATTTCTATTTTTCATGAATATTTTCATCAAAAATCACCATTTTTTGGCGAATACACCGCCCGATTTTTTCAATAGCTCCCAGGTGATTTGAGCCATCGACTCCAAATCAACGGCCAAATGTCTTGTCATACTGGTAGAATGAGACACAGCAGTTTTTATTGGATTTTAGTGGAATTTCTATTTTTCATGAATATTTTCATGAAAACTCACCATTTTTGGCGAATACACCGCCCGATTTTTTCAATAGCTCCCAGGTCATTTGAGCCATCGACTCCAAATCAACGGCCAAATGTCTTGTTATACTGGTAGAATGAGACACAGCAGTTTTTATTGGATTTTAGTGGAATTTCTATTTTTCATGAATATTTTTTTCGAAAAATCAACATTTTTGGCGAATACACCGCCCGATTTTTTCAATAGCTCCCAGGTCATTTGAGCCATCGACTCTAAATCAATGCCGACATGTCTTGTTATACTGGTAGAATGAGACACAGCAGTTTTTGTTGGATTTTAGGGGAATTTCTATTTTACATGAATATTTGAATGAAAAATCACCATTTTTGGCGAATACACCGCCCGATTTTTTCAATAGCTCCCAGGTCATTTGAGCCATCGACTCCAAATCAATGCCGACATGTCTTGTTATACTGGTAGAATGAGACACAGCAGTTTTTATTGGATTTTAGTGGAATTTCTATTTTTCATGAATATTTGAATGAAAAATCACCATTTTTGACGAATACACCGCCCGATTTTTTCAATAGCTCCCAGGTCATTTGAGCCATCGACTCCAAATCAATGCAGACATGTCTTGCTATACTGGTAGAATGAGACACAGCAGTTTTTATTGGATTTTAGTGGAATTTCTATTTTTCATGAATATTTTTTTCAAAAAAAAATCACAATTTTTGGCGAATACACCGCCCAATTTTTTCAATAGCTCCCAGGTCATTTGAGCCATCGACTCCAAATCAACGGCCAAATGTCTTTTTATACTGGTAGAATGAGACACAGCAGTTTTTATTGGATTTTAGTGGAATTTCTATTTTTCATGAATATTTGAATGACAAATCACCATTTTTGGCGAATACACCGCCCGATTTTTTCAATAGCTCCCAGGTCATTTGAGCCATCGACTCCAAATCAATGCCGACATGTCTTGTTATACTGGTAGAATGAGACACAGCAGTTTTTGTTGGATTTTAGTGGAATTTCTATTTTTCATGAATATTTGAATGAAAAATCACCATTTTTGGCGAATACACCGCCCGATTTTTTCAATAGCTCCCAGGTCATTTGAGCCATCGACTCCAAATCAACGGCCAAATGTCTTGTTATACTGGTAGAATGAGACACAGCAGTTTTTATTGGAGTTTAGTGGAATTTCTATTTTTCATGAATATTTTCATCAAAAATCACCATTTTTGGCGAATACACTGCCCGATTTTTTTCAATAGCTCCCAGGTCATTTGAGCCATCGACTCCAAATCAATGCCGACATGTCTTGTTATACTGGTAGAATGAGACACAGCAGTTTTTGTTGGATTTTAGTGGAATTTCTATTTTTCATGAATATTTGAATGAAAAATCACCATTTTTGGCGAATACACCGCCCGATTTTTTCAATAGCTCCCAGGTCATTTGAGCCATCGACTCCAAATCAACGGCCAAATGTCTTGTCATACTGTTAGAATGAGACACAGCAGTTTTTATTGGATTTTAGTGGAATTTCTATTTTTCATGAATATTTTTTTCGAAAAATCAACATTTTTGGCGAATACACCGCCCGATTTTTTCAATAGCTCCCAGGTCATTTGAGCCATCGACTCTAAATCAATGCCGACATGTCTTGTTATACTGGTAGAATGAGACACAGCAGTTTTTGTTGGATTTTAGTGGAATTTCTATTTTTCATGAATATTTTCATGAAAAATCACCATTTTTGACGAATACACCGCCCGATTTTTTCAATAGCTCCCAGGTCATTTGAGCCATCGACTCCAAATCGACGGCCAAATGTCTTGTTATACTGGTAGAATGAGACACAGAAGTTTTTATTGGATTTTAGTGGAATTTCTATTTTTCATGAATATTTTCATGAAAAATCATTTTTGGCGAATACACCACCCGATTTTTTCAATAGCTCACAGGTCATTTGAGCCATTGACTCCAAATCAATGCCGACATGTCTTGTTATACTGGTAGAATGAGACACAGCAGTTTTTATTGGATTTTAGTGGAATTTCTATTTTTCATGAATATTTGAATGAAAAATCACCATTTTTGGCGAATACACCGCCCGATTTTTTCAATAGCTCCCAGGTCATTTGAGCCATCGACCATTTTTCATAGCTCCCAGGTCATTTGAGCCATCGACTCCAAATCAACGGCCAAATGTCTTGTTATACTGGTAGAATGAGACACAGCAGTTTTTATTGGATTTTAGTGGAATTTCTATTTTTCATGAATATTTTCATCAAAAATCACCATTTTTTGGCGAATACACCGCCCGATTTTTTCAATAGCTCCCAGGTGATTTGAGCCATCGACTCCAAATCAACGGCCAAATGTCTTGTCATACTGGTAGAATGAGACACAGCAGTTTTTATTGGATTTTAGTGGAATTTCTATTTTTCATGAATATTTTCATGAAAACTCACCATTTTTGGCGAATACACCGCCCGATTTTTTCAATAGCTCCCAGGTCATTTGAGCCATCGACTCCAAATCAACGGCCAAATGTCTTGTTATACTGGTAGAATGAGACACAGCAGTTTTTATTGGATTTTAGTGGAATTTCTATTTTTCATGAATATTTTTTTCGAAAAATCAACATTTTTGGCGAATACACCGCCCGATTTTTTCAATAGCTCCCAGGTCATTTGAGCCATCGACTCTAAATCAATGCCGACATGTCTTGTTATACTGGTAGAATGAGACACAGCAGTTTTTGTTGGATTTTAGTGGAATTTCTATTTTACATGAATATTTGAATGAAAAATCACCATTTTTGGCGAATACACCGCCCGATTTTTTCAATAGCTCCCAGGTCATTTGAGCCATCGACTCCAAATCAATGCCGACATGTCTTGTTATACTGGTAGAATGAGACACAGCAGTTTTTATTGGATTTTAGTGGAATTTCTATTTTTCATGAATATTTTCATGAAAAATCACCATTTTTGACGAATACACCGCCCGATTTTTTCAATAGCTCCCAGGTCATTTGAGCCATCGACTCCAAATCAACGGCCAAATGTCTTGTTATACTGGTAGAATGAGACACAGCAGTTTTTTTTGGAGTTTAGTGGAATTTCTATTTTTCATGAATATTTTCATCAAAAATCACCATTTTTTGGCGAATACACCGCCTGATTTTTTCAATAGCTCCCAGGTCATTTGAGCCATCGACTCCAAATCAACGGCCAAATGTCTTGTTATACTGGTAGAATGAGACACAGCAGTTTTTATTGGAGTTTAGTGGAATTTCTATTTTTCATGAATATTTGAATGACAAATCATAATTTTTGGCGAATACACCGCCCGATTTTTTCAATAGCTCCCAGGTCATTTGAGCCATCGACTCCAAATCAACGGCCAAATGTCTTGTCATACTGGTAGAATGAGACACAGCAGTTTTTATTGGATTTTAGTGGAATTTCTATTTTTCATGAATATTTGAATGAAAAATCACCATTTTTGGCGAATACACCGCCCGATTTTTTCAATAGCTCCCAGGTCATTTGAGCCATCGACCATTTTTCATAGCTCCCAGGTCATTTGAGCCATCGACTCCAAATCAACGGCCAAATGTCTTGTTATACTGGTAGAATGAGACACAGCAGTTTTTATTGGATTTTAGTGGAATTTCTATTTTTCATGAATATTTTCATCAAAAATCACCATTTTTTGGCGAATACACCGCCCGATTTTTTCAATAGCTCCCAGGTGATTTGAGCCATCGACTCCAAATCAACGGCCAAATGTCTTGTCATACTGGTAGAATGAGACACAGCAGTTTTTATTGGATTTTAGTGGAATTTCTATTTTTCATGAATATTTTCATGAAAACTCACCATTTTTGGCGAATACACCGCCCGATTTTTTCAATAGCTCCCAGGTCATTTGAGCCATCGACTCCAAATCAACGGCCAAATGTCTTGTTATACTGGTAGAATGAGACACAGCAGTTTTTATTGGATTTTAGTGGAATTTCTATTTTTCATGAATATTTTTTTCGAAAAATCAACATTTTTGGCGAATACACCGCCCGATTTTTTCAATAGCTCCCAGGTCATTTGAGCCATCGACTCTAAATCAATGCCGACATGTCTTGTTATACTGGTAGAATGAGACACAGCAGTTTTTGTTGGATTTTAGTGGAATTTCTATTTTACATGAATATTTGAATGAAAAATCACCATTTTTGGCGAATACACCGCCCGATTTTTTCAATAGCTCCCAGGTCATTTGAGCCATCGACTCCAAATCAATGCCGACATGTCTTGTTATACTGGTAGAATGAGACACAGCAGTTTTTATTGGATTTTAGTGGAATTTCTATTTTTCATGAATATTTGAATGAAAAATCACCATTTTTGGCGAATACACCGCCCGATTTTTTCAATAGCTCCCAGGTCATTTGAGCCATCGACCATTTTTCATAGCTCCCAGGTCATTTGAGCCATCGACTCCAAATCAACGGCCAAATGTCTTGTTATACTGGTAGAATGAGACACAGCAGTTTTTATTGGATTTTAGTGGAATTTCTATTTTTCATGAATATTTTCATCAAAAATCACCATTTTTTGGCGAATACACCGCCCGATTTTTTCAATAGCTCCCAGGTGATTTGAGCCATCGACTCCAAATCAACGGCCAAATGTCTTGTCATACTGGTAGAATGAGACACAGCAGTTTTTATTGGATTTTAGTGGAATTTCTATTTTTCATGAATATTTTCATGAAAACTCACCATTTTTGGCGAATACACCGCCCGATTTTTTCAATAGCTCCCAGGTCATTTGAGCCATCGACTCCAAATCAACGGCCAAATGTCTTGTTATACTGGTAGAATGAGACACAGCAGTTTTTATTGGATTTTAGTGGAATTTCTATTTTTCATGAATATTTTTTTCGAAAAATCAACATTTTTGGCGAATACACCGCCCGATTTTTTCAATAGCTCCCAGGTCATTTGAGCCATCGACTCTAAATCAATGCCGACATGTCTTGTTATACTGGTAGAATGAGACACAGCAGTTTTTGTTGGATTTTAGTGGAATTTCTATTTTACATGAATATTTGAATGAAAAATCACCATTTTTGGCGAATACACCGCCCGATTTTTTCAATAGCTCCCAGGTCATTTGAGCCATCGACTCCAAATCAATGCCGACATGTCTTGTTATACTGGTAGAATGAGACACAGCAGTTTTTATTGGATTTTAGTGGAATTTCTATTTTTCATGAATATTTTCATGAAAAATCACCATTTTTGACGAATACACCGCCCGATTTTTTCAATAGCTCCCAGGTCATTTGAGCCATCGACTCCAAATCAACGGCCAAATGTCTTGTTATACTGGTAGAATGAGACACAGCAGTTTTTTTTGGAGTTTAGTGGAATTTCTATTTTTCATGAATATTTTCATCAAAAATCACCATTTTTTGGCGAATACACCGCCTGATTTTTTCAATAGCTCCCAGGTCATTTGAGCCATCGACTCCAAATCAACGGCCAAATGTCTTGTCATACTGGTAGAATGAGACACAGCAGTTTTTATTGGATTTTAGTGGAATTTCTATTTTTCATGAATATTTTCATGAAAACTCACCATTTTTGGCGAATACACCGCCCGATTTTTTCAATAGCTCACAGGTCATTTGAGCCATCGACTCCAAATCAACGGCCAAATGTCTTGTTATACTGGTAGAATGAGACACAGCAGTTTTTATTGGATTTTAGTGGAATTTCTATTTTTCATGAATATTTTTTTCGAAAAATCACCATTTTTGGCGAATACACCGCCCGATTTTTTCAATAGCTCCCAGGTCATTTGAGCCATCGACTCCAAATCAACGGCCAAATTACTTGTTATACTGGTAGAATGAGACACAGCAGTTTTTATTGGAGTTTAGTGGAATTTCTATTTTTCATGAATATTTGAATGAAAAATCACCATTTTTGGCGAATACACCGCCCGATTTTTTCAATAGCTCCCAGGTCATTTGAGCCATCGACTCCAAATCAACGGCCAAATGTCTTGTCATACTGGTAGAATGAGACACAGCAGTTTTTTTTGGAGTTTAGTGGAATTTCTATTTTTCATGAATATTTTCATCAAAAATCACCATTTTTTGGCGAATACACCGCCTGATTTTTTCAATAGCTCCCAGGTCATTTGAGCCATCGACTCCAAATCAACGGCCAAATGTCTTGTCATACTGGTAGAATGAGACACAGCAGTTTTTATTGGATTTTAGTGGAATTTCTATTTTTCATGAATATTTTCATGAAAACTCACCATTTTTGGCGAATACACCGCCCGATTTTTTCAATAGCTCCCAGGTCATTTGAGCCATCGACTCCAAATCAACGGCCAAATGTCTTGTTATACTGGTAGAATGAGACACAGCAGTTTTTATTGGATTTTAGTGGAATTTCTATTTTTCATGAATATTTTTTTCGAAAAATCACCATTTTTGGCGAATACACCGCCCGATTTTTTCAATAGCTCCCAGGTCATTTGAGCCATCGACTCCAAATCAACGGCCAAATTACTTGTTATACTGGTAGAATGAGACACAGCAGTTTTTATTGGAGTTTAGTGGAATTTCTATTTTTCATGAATATTTGAATGAAAAATCACCATTTTTGGCGAATACACCGCCCGATTTTTTCAATAGCTCCCAGGTCATTTGAGCCATCGACTCCAAATCAACGGCCAAATGTCTTGTCATACTGGTAGAATGAGACACAGCAGTTTTTATTGGATTTTAGTGGAATTTCTATTTTTCATGAATATTTTCATGAAAAATCACCATTTTTGGCGAATACACCGCCCAATTTTTTCAATAGCTCCCAGGTCATTTGAGCCATCGACTCCGAATCAACGGCCAAATGTCTTGTTATACTGGTAGAATGAGACACAGCAGTTTTTATTGGATTTTAGTGGAATTTCTGTTTTTCATGAATATTTGAATGACAAATCACCATTTTTGGCGAATACACCGCCCGATTTTTACAATAGCTCCCAGGTCATTTGAGCCATCGACTCCAAATCAATGCCGACATGTCTTGTTATACTGGTAGAATGAGACACAGCAGTTTTTATAGGATTTTAGTGGAATTTCTATTTTTCATGAATATTTTCATCAAAAATCACCATTTTTGGCGAATACACCGCCCGATTTTTTCAATAGCTCCCAGGTCATTTGAGCCATCGACTCCAAATCAATGCCGACATGTCTTGTTATACTGGTAGAATGAGACACAGCAGTTTTTATTGGATTTTAGTGGAATTTCTATTTTTCATGAATATTTGAATGAAAAATCACCATTTTTGGCGAATACACCGCCCGATTTTTTCAATAGCTCCCAGGTCATTTGAGCCATGGACTCCAAATCAACGGCCAAATGTCTTGTCATACTGGTAGAATGAGACACAGCAGTTTTTATTGGATTTTAGTGGAATTTCTATTTTTCATGAATATTTGAATGAAAAATCACCATTTTTGGCGAATACACCGCCCAATTTTTTCAATAGCTCCCAGGTCATTTGAGCCATCGACTCCGAATCAACGGCCAAATGTCTTGTTATACTGGTAGAATGAGACACAGCAGTTTTTATTGGATTTTAGTGGAATTTCTATTTTTCATGAATATTTTCATGAAAACTCACCATTTTTGGCGAATACACCGCCCGATTTTTTCAATAGCTCCCAGGTCATTTGAGCCATCGACTCCAAATCAATGCCGACATGTCTTGTTATACTGGTAGAATGAGACACAGCAGTTTTTATAGGATTTTAGTGGAATTTCTATTTTTCATGAATATTTTCATCAAAAATCACCATTTTTGGCGAATACACCGCCCGATTTTTTCAATAGCTCCCAGGTCATTTGAGCCATCGACTCCAAATCAATGCCGACATGTCTTGTTATACTGGTAGAATGAGACACAGCAGTTTTTATTGGATTTTAGTGGAATTTCTATTTTTCATGAATATTTGAATGAAAAATCACCATTTTTGGCGAATACACCGCCCGATTTTTTCAATAGCTCCCAGGTCATTTGAGCCATCGACTCCAAATCAACGGCCAAATGTCTTGTCATACTGGTAGAATGAGACACAGCAGTTTTTATTGGATTTTAGTGGAATTTCTATTTTTCATGAATATTTGAATGAAAAATCACCATTTTTGGCGAATACACCGCCCAATTTTTTCAATAGCTCCCAGGTCATTTGAGCCATCGACTCCGAATCAACGGCCAAATGTCTTGTTATACTGGTAGAATGAGACACAGCAGTTTTTATTGGATTTTAGTGGAATTTCTATTTTTCATGAATATCTTTTTCGAAAAATCACCATTTTTGGCGAATACACCGCCCGATTTTTTCAATAGCTCCCAGGTCATTTGAGCCATCGACTCCAAATCAATGCCGACATGTCTTGTTATACTGGTAGAATGAGACACAGCAGTTTTTTTTGGAGTTTAGTGGAATTTCTATTTTTCATGAATATTTTCATCAAAAATCACCATTTTTTGGCGAATACACCGCCTGATTTTTTCAATAGCTCCCAGGTCATTTGAGCCATCGACTCCAAATCAACGGCCAAATGTCTTGTCATACTGGTAGAATGAGACACAGCAGTTTTTATTGGATTTTAGTGGAATTTCTATTTTTCATGAATATTTTCATGAAAACTCACCATTTTTGGCGAATACACCGCCCGATTTTTTCAATAGCTCCCAGGTCATTTGAGCCATCGACTCCAAATCAACGGCCAAATGTCTTGTTATACTGGTAGAATGAGACACAGCAGTTTTTATTGGATTTTAGTGGAATTTCTATTTTTCATGAATATTTTTTTCGAAAAATCACCATTTTTGGCGAATACACCGCCCGATTTTTTCAATAGCTCCCAGGTCATTTGAGCCATCGACTCCAAATCAACGGCCAAATTACTTGTTATACTGGTAGAATGAGACACAGCAGTTTTTATTGGAGTTTAGTGGAATTTCTATTTTTCATGAATATTTGAATGAAAAATCACCATTTTTGGCGAATACACCGCCCGATTTTTTCAATAGCTCCCAGGTCATTTGAGCCATCGACTCCAAATCAACGGCCAAATGTCTTGTCATACTGGTAGAATGAGACACAGCAGTTTTTATTGGATTTTAGTGGAATTTCTATTTTTCATGAATATTTTCATGAAAAATCACCATTTTTGGCGAATACACCGCCCAATTTTTTCAATAGCTCCCAGGTCATTTGAGCCATCGACTCCGAATCAACGGCCAAATGTCTTGTTATACTGGTAGAATGAGACACAGCAGTTTTTATTGGATTTTAGTGGAATTTCTGTTTTTCATGAATATTTGAATGACAAATCACCATTTTTGGCGAATACACCGCCCGATTTTTACAATAGCTCCCAGGTCATTTGAGCCATCGACTCCAAATCAATGCCGACATGTCTTGTTATACTGGTAGAATGAGACACAGCAGTTTTTATAGGATTTTAGTGGAATTTCTATTTTTCATGAATATTTTCATCAAAAATCACCATTTTTGGCGAATACACCGCCCGATTTTTTCAATAGCTCCCAGGTCATTTGAGCCATCGACTCCAAATCAATGCCGACATGTCTTGTTATACTGGTAGAATGAGACACAGCAGTTTTTATTGGATTTTAGTGGAATTTCTATTTTTCATGAATATTTGAATGAAAAATCACCATTTTTGGCGAATACACCGCCCGATTTTTTCAATAGCTCCCAGGTCATTTGAGCCATGGACTCCAAATCAACGGCCAAATGTCTTGTCATACTGGTAGAATGAGACACAGCAGTTTTTATTGGATTTTAGTGGAATTTCTATTTTTCATGAATATTTGAATGAAAAATCACCATTTTTGGCGAATACACCGCCCAATTTTTTCAATAGCTCCCAGGTCATTTGAGCCATCGACTCCGAATCAACGGCCAAATGTCTTGTTATACTGGTAGAATGAGACACAGCAGTTTTTATTGGATTTTAGTGGAATTTCTATTTTTCATGAATATTTTCATGAAAACTCACCATTTTTGGCGAATACACCGCCCGATTTTTTCAATAGCTCCCAGGTCATTTGAGCCATCGACTCCAAATCAATGCCGACATGTCTTGTTATACTGGTAGAATGAGACACAGCAGTTTTTATAGGATTTTAGTGGAATTTCTATTTTTCATGAATATTTTCATCAAAAATCACCATTTTTGGCGAATACACCGCCCGATTTTTTCAATAGCTCCCAGGTCATTTGAGCCATCGACTCCAAATCAATGCCGACATGTCTTGTTATACTGGTAGAATGAGACACAGCAGTTTTTATTGGATTTTAGTGGAATTTCTATTTTTCATGAATATTTGAATGAAAAATCACCATTTTTGGCGAATACACCGCCCGATTTTTTCAATAGCTCCCAGGTCATTTGAGCCATCGACTCCAAATCAACGGCCAAATGTCTTGTCATACTGGTAGAATGAGACACAGCAGTTTTTATTGGATTTTAGTGGAATTTCTATTTTTCATGAATATTTGAATGAAAAATCACCATTTTTGGCGAATACACCGCCCAATTTTTTCAATAGCTCCCAGGTCATTTGAGCCATCGACTCCGAATCAACGGCCAAATGTCTTGTTATACTGGTAGAATGAGACACAGCAGTTTTTATTGGATTTTAGTGGAATTTCTATTTTTCATGAATATCTTTTTCGAAAAATCACCATTTTTGGCGAATACACCGCCCGATTTTTTCAATAGCTCCCAGGTCATTTGAGCCATCGACTCCAAATCAATGCCGACATGTCTTGTTATACTGGTAGAATGAGACACAGCAGTTTTTGTTGGATTTTAGTGGAATTTCTATTTTTCATGAATATTTTAATGAAAAATCACCATTTTTGGCGAATCCACCGCCCGATTTTTTCAATAGCTCCCAGGTCATTTGAGCCATCGACTCCAAATCAACGGCCAAATGTCTTGTTATACTGGTAGAATGAGACACAGCAGTTTTTATTGGAGTTTAGTGGAATTTCTATTTTTCATGAATATTTTCATCAAAAATCACCATTTTTTGGCGAATACACCGCCTGATTTTTTCAATAGCTCCCAGGTCATTTGAGCCATCGACTCCAAATCAACGGCCAAATGTCTTGTTATACTGGTAGAATGAGACACAGCAGTTTTTATTGGAGTTTAGTGGAATTTCTATTTTTCATGAATATTTGAATGACAAATCACCATTTTTGGCGAATACACCGCCCGATTTTTTCAATAGCTCCCAGGTCATTTGAGCCATCGACTCCAAATCAACGTCCAAATGTCTTGTTATACTGGTAGAATGAGACACAGCAGTTTTTATTGGAGTTTAGTGGAATTTCTATTTTTCATGAATATTTTCATCAAAAATCACCATTTTTTGGCGAATACACCGCCCGATTTTTTCAATAGCTCCCAGGTCATTTGAGCCATCGACTCCAAATCAACAGCCAAATGTCTAGTTATACTGGTAGAATGAGACACAGCAGTTTTTATTGGAGTTTAGTGGAATTTCTATTTTTCATGAATATTTTCATCAAAAATCACCATTTTTTGGCGAATACACCGCCTGATTTTTTCAATAGCTCCCAGGTCATTTGAGCCATCGACTCCAAATCAACGGCCAAATGTCTTGTTATACTGGTAGAATGAGACACAGCAGTTTTTATTGGAGTTTAGTGGAATTTCTATTTTTCATGAATATTTGAATGACAAATCACCATTTTTGGCGAATACACCGCCCGATTTTTTCAATAGCTCCCAGGTCATTTGAGCCATCGACTCCAAATCAACGGCCAAATGTCTTGTTATACTGGTAGAATGAGACACAGCAGTTTTTATTGGAGTTTAGTGGAATTTCTATTTTTCATGAATATTTTCATCAAAAATCACCATTTTTTGGCGAATACACCGCCCGATTTTTTCAATAGCTCCCAGGTCATTTGAGCCATCGACTCCAAATCAACAGCCAAATGTCTAGTTATACTGGTAGAATGAGACACAGCAGTTTTTATTGGAGTTTAGTGGAATTTCTATTTTTCATGAATATTTTCGTCAAAAATCACCATTTTTTGGCGAATACACCGCCCGATTTTTTCAATAGCTCCCAGGTCATTTGAGCCATCGACTCCAAATCAATGCCGACATGTCTTGTTATACTGGTAGAATGAGACACAGCAGTTTTTATTGGATTTTAGTGGAATTTCTATTTTTCATGAATATTTGAATGAAAAATCACCATTTTTGGCGAATACACCGCCCGATTTTTTCAATAGCTCCCAGGTCATTTGAGCCATCGACTCCAAATCAATGCTGACATGTCTTGTTATACTGGTAGAATGAGACACAGCAGTTTTTGTTGGATTTTAGTGGAATTTCTATTTTTCATGAATCAAGCGTAGCGTTACTTCTGGCAGGCCACGTCGTCAAGCTCTAAATTGACATCAACAGCGTAGCTGTCAACACGGAGCAGATCAGCTGATGGCTCAGCTGACTCCCCGTGCCCGCTTCCTATTGGGAAATTGCATTCAGAGCGCGCTATTTAACTGCTCTAGCCCGACCTCACTTGCTGCTTCCTCTGCTGGCCTTTTTGCAACCCACCTCCACCCCAGCGCCTCCAGTCATCTGTTATGAATCTTACATTGTATCTTGTTGGTTGCTCTGCTCTGTCTGGGTTTTTCTTTGCTGCTGCGCTCCCTGCTTATGCCGTTCATGATGGCTCGTGAAGGGCAGGAAGGTGTGCTCTTCCTGCCTCAGGCTTTCCACGCAAGCGCGTGGAAGAGCAAGGGGTCCCAGAACAGTACCATACCGCTAAATGAAACTTGTGCAAGTGAATGAAGATTATTTTGACAAAGTGGTCCTGACTGAAATATTTTCATGAAAAATCACCATTTTTGGCGAATACACCGCCCGGTTTTTTCAATAGCTCCCAGGTCATTTGAGCCATCGACTCCAAATCAACGGCCAAATGTCTTGTTATACTGGTAGAATGAGACACAGCAGTTTTTGTTGGATTTTAGTGGAATTTCTATTTTTCATGAATATTTGAATGAAAAATCACCATTTTTGGCGAATACACCGCCCGATTTTTTCAATAGCTCCCAGGTCATTTCAGCCATCGACTCCAAATCAACAGCCAAATGTCTTGTCATACTGGTAGAATGAGACACAGCAGTTTCTATTGGATTTTAGTGGAATTTCTATTTTTCATGAATATCTTTTTCGAAAAATCACCATTTTTGGCGAATACACCGCCCGATTTTTCAATAGCTCCCAGGTCATTTGAGCCATCGACTCCAAATCAATGCCGACATGTCTTGTTATACTGGTAGAATGAGACACAGCAGTTTTTATTGGAGTTTAGTGGAATTTCTATTTTTCATGAATATTTTAATGAAAAATCACCATTTTTGGCGAATACACCGCCCGATTTTTTCAATAGCTCCCAGGTCATTTGAGCCATCGACTCCAAATCAACGGCCAAATGTCTTGTTATACTGGTAGAATGAGACACAGCAGTTTTTATTGGATTTTAGTGGAATTTCTATTTTTCATGAATATTTTAATGAAAAATCACCATTTTTGGCGAATACACCGCCCGATTTTTTCAATAGCTCCCAGGTCATTTGAGCCATCGACTCCAAATCAACAGCCAAATGTCTAGTTATACTGGTAGAATGAGACACAGCAGTTTTTATTGGAGTTTAGTGGAATTTCTATTTTTCATGAATATTTTCGTCAAAAATCACCATTTTTTGGCGAATACACCGCCCGATTTTTTCAATAGCTCCCAGGTCATTTGAGCCATCGACTCCAAATCAATGCCGACATGTCTTGTTATACTGGTAGAATGAGACACAGCAGTTTTTATTGGATTTTAGTGGAATTTCTATTTTTCATGAATATTTGAATGAAAAATCACCATTTTTGGCGAATACACCGCCCGATTTTTTCAATAGCTCCCAGGTCATTTGAGCCATCGACTCCAAATCAATGCTGACATGTCTTGTTATACTGGTAGAATGAGACACAGCAGTTTTTGTTGGATTTTAGTGGAATTTCTATTTTTCATGAATCAAGCGTAGCGTTACTTCTGGCAGGCCACGTCGTCAAGCTCTAAATTGACATCAACAGCGTAGCTGTCAACACGGAGCAGATCAGCTGATGGCTCAGCTGACTCCCCGTGCCCGCTTCCTATTGGGAAATTGCATTCAG
Organism: Pagrus pagrus; assembly: GCF_965226575.1. Classification (NCBI taxonomy): domain Eukaryota; kingdom Metazoa; phylum Chordata; class Actinopteri; order Spariformes; family Sparidae; genus Pagrus; species Pagrus pagrus. Next base: position 98,879 of record NW_028175354.1, read on the forward strand.
AGCGCGCTATTTAACTGCTCTAGCCCGACCTCACTTGCTGCTTCCTCTGCTGGCCTTTTTGCAACCCACCTCCACCCCAGCGCCTCCAGTCATCTGTTATGAATCTTACATTGTATCTTGTTGGTTGCTCTGCTCTGTCTGGGTTTTTCTTTGCTGCTGCGCTCCCTGCTTATGCCGTTCATGATGGCTCGTGAAGGGCAGGAAGGTGTGCTCTTCCTGCCTCAGGCTTTCCACGCAAGCGCGTGGAAGAGCAAGGGGTCCCAGAACAGTACCATACCGCTAAATGAAACTTGTGCAAGTGAATGAAGATTATTTTGACAAAGTGGTCCTGACTGAAATATTTTCATGAAAAATCACCATTTTTGGCGAATACACCGCCCGGTTTTTTCAATAGCTCCCAGGTCATTTGAGCCATCGACTCCAAATCAACGGCCAAATGTCTTGTTATACTGGTAGAATGAGACACAGCAGTTTTTGTTGGATTTTAGTGGAATTTCTATTTTTCATGAATATTTGAATGAAAAATCACCATTTTTGGCGAATACACCGCCCGATTTTTTCAATAGCTCCCAGGTCATTTCAGCCATCGACTCCAAATCAACGGCCAAATGTCTTGTCATACTGGTAGAATGAGACACAGCAGTTTCTATTGGATTTTAGTGGAATTTCTATTTTTCATGAATATCTTTTTCGAAAAATCACCATTTTTGGCGAATACACCGCCCGATTTTTCAATAGCTCCCAGGTCATTTGAGCCATCGACTCCAAATCAATGCCGACATGTCTTGTTATACTGGTAGAATGAGACACAGCAGTTTTTATTGGAGTTTAGTGGAATTTCTATTTTTCATGAATATTTTAATGAAAAATCACCATTTTTGGCGAATACACCGCCCGATTTTTTCAATAGCTCCCAGGTCATTTGAGCCATCGACTCCAAATCAACGGCCAAATGTCTTGTTATACTGGTAGAATGAGACACAGCAGTTTTTATTGGATTTTAGTGGAATTTCTATTTTTCATGAATATTTGAATGACAAATCACCATTTTTGGCAAATACACCGCCAGATTGTTTCAATAGCTCCCAGGTCATTTGAGCCATCGACTCCAAATCAACGGTCAAATGTCTTGTTATACTGGTAGAATGAGACACAGCAGTTTTTATTGGATTTTAGTGGAATTTCTATTTTTCATGAATATTTTTTCGAAAAATCACCATTTTTGGCGAATACACCTCCCGATTTTTTCAATAGCTCCCAGGTCATTTGAGCCATCGACTCCAAATCAACGGCCAAATGTCTTGTTATACTGGTAGAATGAGACACAGCAGTTTTTATTGGAGTTTAGTGGAATTTCTATTTTTCATGAATATTTGAATGAAAAATCACCATTTTTGGCGAATACACCGCCCGATTTTTTCAATAGCTCCCAGGTCATTTGAGCCATGGACTCCAAATCAACGGCCAAATGTCTTGTCATACTGGTAGAATGAGACACAGCAGTTTTTATTGGATTTTAGTGGAATTTCAATTTTTCATGAATATTTTCATGAAAAATCACCATTTTTGGCAAATACACCGCCCGATTTTTTCAATAGCTCCCAGGTCATTTGAGCCATCGACTCCAAATCAATGCCGACATGTCTTGTTATACTGGTAGAATGAGACACAGCAGTTTTTATTGGATTTTAGTGGAATTTCTATTTTTCATGAATATCTTTTTCGAAAAATCACCATTTTTGGCGAATACACCGCCCGATTTTTTCAATAGCTCCCAGGTCATTTGAGCCATCGACTCCAAATCAATGCCGACATGTCTTGTTATACTGGTAGAATGAGACACAGCAGTTTTTGTTGGATTTTAGTGGAATTTCTATTTTTCATGAATATTTTAATGAAAAATCACCATTTTTGGCGAATCCACCGCCCGATTTTTTCAATAGCTCCCAGGTCATTTGAGCCATCGACTCCAAATCAACGGCCAAATGTCTTGTTATACTGGTAGAATGAGACACAGCAGTTTTTATTGGAGTTTAGTGGAATTTCTATTTTTCATGAATATTTTCATGAAAAATCACCATTTTTGACGAATACACCGCCCGATTTTTTCAATAGCTCCCAGGTCATTTGAGCCATCGACTCCAAATCGACGGCCAAATGTCTTGTTATACTGGTAGAATGAGACACAGAAGTTTTTATTGGATTTTAGTGGAATTTCTATTTTTCATGAATATTTTCATGAAAAATCATTTTTGGCGAATACACCACCCGATTTTTTCAATAGCTCACAGGTCATTTGAGCCATTGACTCCAAATCAATGCCGACATGTCTTGTTATACTGGTAGAATGAGACACAGCAGTTTTTATTGGATTTTAGTGGAATTTCTATTTTTCATGAATATTTGAATGAAAAATCACCATTTTTGGCGAATACACCGCCCGATTTTTTCAATAGCTCCCAGGTCATTTGAGCCATCGACCATTTTTCATAGCTCCCAGGTCATTTGAGCCATCGACTCCAAATCAACGGCCAAATGTCTTGTTATACTGGTAGAATGAGACACAGCAGTTTTTATTGGATTTTAGTGGAATTTCTATTTTTCATGAATATTTTCATCAAAAATCACCATTTTTTGGCGAATACACCGCCCGATTTTTTCAATAGCTCCCAGGTGATTTGAGCCATCGACTCCAAATCAACGGCCAAATGTCTTGTCATACTGGTAGAATGAGACACAGCAGTTTTTATTGGATTTTAGTGGAATTTCTATTTTTCATGAATATTTTCATGAAAACTCACCATTTTTGGCGAATACACCGCCCGATTTTTTCAATAGCTCCCAGGTCATTTGAGCCATCGACTCCAAATCAACGGCCAAATGTCTTGTTATACTGGTAGAATGAGACACAGCAGTTTTTATTGGATTTTAGTGGAATTTCTATTTTTCATGAATATTTTTTTCGAAAAATCAACATTTTTGGCGAATACACCGCCCGATTTTTTCAATAGCTCCCAGGTCATTTGAGCCATCGACTCTAAATCAATGCCGACATGTCTTGTTATACTGGTAGAATGAGACACAGCAGTTTTTGTTGGATTTTAGTGGAATTTCTATTTTACATGAATATTTGAATGAAAAATCACCATTTTTGGCGAATACACCGCCCGATTTTTTCAATAGCTCCCAGGTCATTTGAGCCATCGACTCCAAATCAATGCCGACATGTCTTGTTATACTGGTAGAATGAGACACAGCAGTTTTTATTGGATTTTAGTGGAATTTCTATTTTTCATGAATATTTTCATGAAAAATCACCATTTTTGACGAATACACCGCCCGATTTTTTCAATAGCTCCCAGGTCATTTGAGCCATCGACTCCAAATCAACGGCCAAATGTCTTGTTATACTGGTAGAATGAGACACAGCAGTTTTTTTTGGAGTTTAGTGGAATTTCTATTTTTCATGAATATTTTCATCAAAAATCACCATTTTTTGGCGAATACACCGCCTGATTTTTTCAATAGCTCCCAGGTCATTTGAGCCATCGACTCCAAATCAACGGCCAAATGTCTTGTCATACTGGTAGAATGAGACACAGCAGTTTTTATTGGATTTTAGTGGAATTTCTATTTTTCATGAATATTTTCATGAAAACTCACCATTTTTGGCGAATACACCGCCCGATTTTTTCAATAGCTCCCAGGTCATTTGAGCCATCGACTCCAAATCAACGGCCAAATGTCTTGTTATACTGGTAGAATGAGACACAGCAGTTTTTATTGGATTTTAGTGGAATTTCTATTTTTCATGAATATTTTTTTCGAAAAATCACCATTTTTGGCGAATACACCGCCCGATTTTTTCAATAGCTCCCAGGTCATTTGAGCCATCGACTCCAAATCAACGGCCAAATTACTTGTTATACTGGTAGAATGAGACACAGCAGTTTTTATTGGAGTTTAGTGGAATTTCTATTTTTCATGAATATTTGAATGAAAAATCACCATTTTTGGCGAATACACCGCCCGATTTTTTCAATAGCTCCCAGGTCATTTGAGCCATCGACTCCAAATCAACGGCCAAATGTCTTGTCATACTGGTAGAATGAGACACAGCAGTTTTTATTGGATTTTAGTGGAATTTCTATTTTTCATGAATATTTTCATGAAAAATCACCATTTTTGGCGAATACACCGCCCAATTTTTTCAATAGCTCCCAGGTCATTTGAGCCATCGACTCCGAATCAACGGCCAAATGTCTTGTTATACTGGTAGAATGAGACACAGCAGTTTTTATTGGATTTTAGTGGAATTTCTGTTTTTCATGAATATTTGAATGACAAATCACCATTTTTGGCGAATACACCGCCCGATTTTTACAATAGCTCCCAGGTCATTTGAGCCATCGACTCCAAATCAATGCCGACATGTCTTGTTATACTGGTAGAATGAGACACAGCAGTTTTTATAGGATTTTAGTGGAATTTCTATTTTTCATGAATATTTTCATCAAAAATCACCATTTTTGGCGAATACACCGCCCGATTTTTTCAATAGCTCCCAGGTCATTTGAGCCATCGACTCCAAATCAATGCCGACATGTCTTGTTATACTGGTAGAATGAGACACAGCAGTTTTTATTGGATTTTAGTGGAATTTCTATTTTTCATGAATATTTGAATGAAAAATCACCATTTTTGGCGAATACACCGCCCGATTTTTTCAATAGCTCCCAGGTCATTTGAGCCATGGACTCCAAATCAACGGCCAAATGTCTTGTCATACTGGTAGAATGAGACACAGCAGTTTTTATTGGATTTTAGTGGAATTTCTATTTTTCATGAATATTTGAATGAAAAATCACCATTTTTGGCGAATACACCGCCCAATTTTTTCAATAGCTCCCAGGTCATTTGAGCCATCGACTCCGAATCAACGGCCAAATGTCTTGTTATACTGGTAGAATGAGACACAGCAGTTTTTATTGGATTTTAGTGGAATTTCTATTTTTCATGAATATTTTCATGAAAACTCACCATTTTTGGCGAATACACCGCCCGATTTTTTCAATAGCTCCCAGGTCATTTGAGCCATCGACTCCAAATCAATGCCGACATGTCTTGTTATACTGGTAGAATGAGACACAGCAGTTTTTATAGGATTTTAGTGGAATTTCTATTTTTCATGAATATTTTCATCAAAAATCACCATTTTTGGCGAATACACCGCCCGATTTTTTCAATAGCTCCCAGGTCATTTGAGCCATCGACTCCGAATCAACGGCCAAATGTCTTGTTATACTGGTAGAATGAGACACAGCAGTTTTTATTGGATTTTAGTGGAATTTCTATTTTTCATGAATATCTTTTTCGAAAAATCACCATTTTTGGCGAATACACCGCCCGATTTTTTCAATAGCTCCCAGGTCATTTGAGCCATCGACTCCAAATCAATGCCGACATGTCTTGTTATACTGGTAGAATGAGACACAGCAGTTTTTGTTGGATTTTAGTGGAATTTCTATTTTTCATGAATATTTGAATGACAAATCACCATTTTTGGCGAATCCACCGCCCGATTTTTTCAATAGCTCCCAGGTCATTTGAGCCATCGACTCCAAATCAACGGCCAAATGTCTTGTTATACTGGTAGAATGAGACACAGCAGTTTTTATTGGAGTTTAGTGGAATTTCTATTTTTCATGAATATTTTCATCAAAAATCACCATTTTTTGGCGAATACACCGCCTGATTTTTTCAATAGCTCCCAGGTCATTTGAGCCATCGACTCCAAATCAACGGCCAAATGTCTTGTTATACTGGTAGAATGAGACACAGCAGTTTTTATTGGAGTTTAGTGGAATTTCTATTTTTCATGAATATTTGAATGACAAATCACCATTTTTGGCGAATACACCGCCCGATTTTTTCAATAGCTCCCAGGTCATTTGAGCCATCGACTCCAAATCAACGTCCAAATGTCTTGTTATACTGGTAGAATGAGACACAGCAGTTTTTATTGGAGTTTAGTGGAATTTCTATTTTTCATGAATATTTTCATCAAAAATCACCATTTTTTGGCGAATACACCGCCCGATTTTTTCAATAGCTCCCAGGTCATTTGAGCCATCGACTCCAAATCAACAGCCAAATGTCTAGTTATACTGGTAGAATGAGACACAGCAGTTTTTATTGGAGTTTAGTGGAATTTCTATTTTTCATGAATATTTTCATCAAAAATCACCATTTTTTGGCGAATACACCGCCTGATTTTTTCAATAGCTCCCAGGTCATTTGAGCCATCGACTCCAAATCAACGGCCAAATGTCTTGTTATACTGGTAGAATGAGACACAGCAGTTTTTATTGGAGTTTAGTGGAATTTCTATTTTTCATGAATATTTGAATGACAAATCACCATTTTTGGCGAATACACCGCCCGATTTTTTCAATAGCTCCCAGGTCATTTGAGCCATCGACTCCAAATCAACGGCCAAATGTCTTGTTATACTGGTAGAATGAGACACAGCAGTTTTTATTGGAGTTTAGTGGAATTTCTATTTTTCATGAATATTTTCATCAAAAATCACCATTTTTTGGCGAATACACCGCCCGATTTTTTCAATAGCTCCCAGGTCATTTGAGCCATCGACTCCAAATCAACAGCCAAATGTCTAGTTATACTGGTAGAATGAGACACAGCAGTTTTTATTGGAGTTTAGTGGAATTTCTATTTTTCATGAATATTTTCGTCAAAAATCACCATTTTTTGGCGAATACACCGCCCGATTTTTTCAATAGCTCCCAGGTCATTTGAGCCATCGACTCCAAATCAATGCCGACATGTCTTGTTATACTGGTAGAATGAGACACAGCAGTTTTTATTGGATTTTAGTGGAATTTCTATTTTTCATGAATATTTGAATGAAAAATCACCATTTTTGGCGAATACACCGCCCGATTTTTTCAATAGCTCCCAGGTCATTTGAGCCATCGACTCCAAATCAATGCTGACATGTCTTGTTATACTGGTAGAATGAGACACAGCAGTTTTTGTTGGATTTTAGTGGAATTTCTATTTTTCATGAATCAAGCGTAGCGTTACTTCTGGCAGGCCACGTCGTCAAGCTCTAAATTGACATCAACAGCGTAGCTGTCAACACGGAGCAGATCAGCTGATGGCTCAGCTGACTCCCCGTGCCCGCTTCCTATTGGGAAATTGCATTCAGAGCGCGCTATTTAACTGCTCTAGCCCGACCTCACTTGCTGCTTCCTCTGCTGGCCTTTTTGCAACCCACCTCCACCCCAGCGCCTCCAGTCATCTGTTATGAATCTTACATTGTATCTTGTTGGTTGCTCTGCTCTGTCTGGGTTTTTCTTTGCTGCTGCGCTCCCTGCTTATGCCGTTCATGATGGCTCGTGAAGGGCAGGAAGGTGTGCTCTTCCTGCCTCAGGCTTTCCACGCAAGCGCGTGGAAGAGCAAGGGGTCCCAGAACAGTACCATACCGCTAAATGAAACTTGTGCAAGTGAATGAAGATTATTTTGACAAAGTGGTCCTGACTGAAATATTTTCATGAAAAATCACCATTTTTGGCGAATACACCGCCCGGTTTTTTCAATAGCTCCCAGGTCATTTGAGCCATCGACTCCAAATCAACGGCCAAATGTCTTGTTATACTGGTAGAATGAGACACAGCAGTTTTTGTTGGATTTTAGTGGAATTTCTATTTTTCATGAATATTTGAATGAAAAATCACCATTTTTGGCGAATACACCGCCCGATTTTTTCAATAGCTCCCAGGTCATTTCAGCCATCGACTCCAAATCAACGGCCAAATGTCTTGTCATACTGGTAGAATGAGACACAGCAGTTTCTATTGGATTTTAGTGGAATTTCTATTTTTCATGAATATCTTTTTCGAAAAATCACCATTTTTGGCGAATACACCGCCCGATTTTTCAATAGCTCCCAGGTCATTTGAGCCATCGACTCCAAATCAATGCCGACATGTCTTGTTATACTGGTAGAATGAGACACAGCAGTTTTTATTGGAGTTTAGTGGAATTTCTATTTTTCATGAATATTTTAATGAAAAATCACCATTTTTGGCGAATACACCGCCCGATTTTTTCAATAGCTCCCAGGTCATTTGAGCCATCGACTCCAAATCAACGGCCAAATGTCTTGTTATACTGGTAGAATGAGACACAGCAGTTTTTATTGGATTTTAGTGGAATTTCTATTTTTCATGAATATTTGAATGACAAATCACCATTTTTGGCAAATACACCGCCAGATTGTTTCAATAGCTCCCAGGTCATTTGAGCCATCGACTCCAAATCAACGGTCAAATGTCTTGTTATACTGGTAGAATGAGACACAGCAGTTTTTATTGGATTTTAGTGGAATTTCTATTTTTCATGAATATTTTTTCGAAAAATCACCATTTTTGGCGAATACACCTCCCGATTTTTTCAATAGCTCCCAGGTCATTTGAGCCATCGACTCCAAATCAACGGCCAAATGTCTTGTTATACTGGTAGAATGAGACACAGCAGTTTTTATTGGAGTTTAGTGGAATTTCTATTTTTCATGAATATTTGAATGAAAAATCACCATTTTTGGCGAATACACCGCCCGATTTTTTCAATAGCTCCCAGGTCATTTGAGCCATGGACTCCAAATCAACGGCCAAATGTCTTGTCATACTGGTAGAATGAGACACAGCAGTTTTTATTGGATTTTAGTGGAATTTCAATTTTTCATGAATATTTTCATGAAAAATCACCATTTTTGGCAAATACACCGCCCGATTTTTTCAATAGCTCCCAGGTCATTTGAGCCATCGACTCCAAATCAATGCCGACATGTCTTGTTATACTGGTAGAATGAGACACAGCAGTTTTTATTGGATTTTAGTGGAATTTCTATTTTTCATGAATATCTTTTTCGAAAAATCACCATTTTTGGCGAATACACCGCCCGATTTTTTCAATAGCTCCCAGGTCATTTGAGCCATCGACTCCAAATCAATGCCGACATGTCTTGTTATACTGGTAGAATGAGACACAGCAGTTTTTGTTGGATTTTAGTGGAATTTCTATTTTTCATGAATATTTTAATGAAAAATCACCATTTTTGGCGAATCCACCGCCCGATTTTTTCAATAGCTCCCAGGTCATTTGAGCCATCGACTCCAAATCAACGGCCAAATGTCTTGTTATACTGGTAGAATGAGACACAGCAGTTTTTATTGGAGTTTAGTGGAATTTCTATTTTTCATGAATATTTTCATCAAAAATCACCATTTTTTGGCGAATACACCGCCTGATTTTTTCAATAGCTCCCAGGTCATTTGAGCCATCGACTCCAAATCAACGGCCAAATGTCTTGTTATACTGGTAGAATGAGACACAGCAGTTTTTATTGGAGTTTAGTGGAATTTCTATTTTTCATGAATATTTGAATGACAAATCACCATTTTTGGCGAATACACCGCCCGATTTTTTCAATAGCTCCCAGGTCATTTGAGCCATCGACTCCAAATCAATGCCGACATGTCTTGTTATACTGGTAGAATGAGACACAACAGTTTTTATAGGATTTTAGTGGAATTTCTATTTTTCATGAATATTTTCATCAAAAATCTCCATTTTTTGGCGAATACACCGCCCGATTTTTTCAATAGCTCCCAGGTCATTTGAGCCATCGACTCCAAATCAACAGCCAAATGTCTAGTTATACTGGTAGAATGAGACACAGCAGTTTTTATTGGAGTTTAGTGGAATTTCTATTTTTCATGAATATTTTCATCAAAAATCACCATTTTTTGGCGAATACACCGCCCGATTTTTTCAATAGCTCCCAGGTCATTTGAGCCATCGACTCCAAATCAATGCCGACATGTCTTGTTATACTGGTAGAATGAGACACAGCAGTTTTTATTGGATTTTAGTGGAATTTCTATTTTTCATGAATATTTGAATGAAAAATCACCATTTTTGGCGAATACACCGCCCGATTTTTTCAATAGCTCCCAGGTCATTTGAGCCATCGACTCCAAATCAATGCTGACATGTCTTGTTATACTGGTAGAATGAGACACAGCAGTTTTTGTTGGATTTTAGTGGAATTTCTATTTTTCATGAATCAAGCGTAGCGTTACTTCTGGCAGGCCACGTCGTCAAGCTCTAAATTGACATCAACAGCGTAGCTGTCAACACGGAGCAGATCAGCTGATGGCTCAGCTGACTCCCCGTGCCCGCTTCCTATTGGGAAATTGCATTCAGAGCGCGCTATTTAACTGCTCTAGCCCGACCTCACTTGCTGCTTCCTCTGCTGGCCTTTTTGCAACCCACCTCCACCCCAGCGCCTCCAGTCATCTGTTATGAATCTTACATTGTATCTTGTTGGTTGCTCTGCTCTGTCTGGGTTTTTCTTTGCTGCTGCGCTCCCTGCTTATGCCGTTCATGATGGCTCGTGAAGGGCAGGAAGGTGTGCTCTTCCTGCCTCAGGCTTTCCACGCAAGCGCGTGGAAGAGCAAGGGGTCCCAGAACAGTACCATACCGCTAAATGAAACTTGTGCAAGTGAATGAAGATTATTTTGACAAAGTGGTCCTGACTGAAATATTTTCATGAAAAATCACCATTTTTGGCGAATACACCGCCCGGTTTTTTCAATAGCTCCCAGGTCATTTGAGCCATCGACTCCAAATCAACGGCCAAATGTCTTGTTATACTGGTAGAATGAGACACAGCAGTTTTTGTTGGATTTTAGTGGAATTTCTATTTTTCATGAATATTTGAATGAAAAATCACCATTTTTGGCGAATACACCGCCCGATTTTTTCAATAGCTCCCAGGTCATTTCAGCCATCGACTCCAAATCAACGGCCAAATGTCTTGTCATACTGGTAGAATGAGACACAGCAGTTTCTATTGGATTTTAGTGGAATTTCTATTTTTCATGAATATCTTTTTCGAAAAATCACCATTTTTGGCGAATACACCGCCCGATTTTTCAATAGCTCCCAGGTCATTTGAGCCATCGACTCCAAATCAATGCCGACATGTCTTGTTATACTGGTAGAATGAGACACAGCAGTTTTTATTGGAGTTTAGTGGAATTTCTATTTTTCATGAATATTTTAATGAAAAATCACCATTTTTGGCGAATACACCGCCCGATTTTTTCAATAGCTCCCAGGTCATTTGAGCCATCGACTCCAAATCAACGGCCAAATGTCTTGTTATACTGGTAGAATGAGACACAGCAGTTTTTATTGGATTTTAGTGGAATTTCTATTTTTCATGAATATTTGAATGACAAATCACCATTTTTGGCAAATACACCGCCAGATTGTTTCAATAGCTCCCAGGTCATTTGAGCCATCGACTCCAAATCAACGGTCAAATGTCTTGTTATACTGGTAGAATGAGACACAGCAGTTTTTATTGGAGTTTAGTGGAATTTCTATTTTTCATGAATATTTGAATGAAAAATCACCATTTTTGGCGAATACACCGCCCGATTTTTTCAATAGCTCCCAGGTCATTTGAGCCATGGACTCCAAATCAACGGCCAAATGTCTTGTCATACTGGTAGAATGAGACACAGCAGTTTTTATTGGATTTTAGTGGAATTTCAATTTTTCATGAATATTTTCATGAAAAATCACCATTTTTGGCAAATACACCGCCCGATTTTTTCAATAGCTCCCAGGTCATTTGAGCCATCGACTCCAAATCAACGGCCAAATGTCTTGTTATACTGGTAGAATGAGACACAGCAGTTTTTATTGGAGTTTAGTGGAATTTCTATTTTTCATGAATATTTGAATGAAAAATCACCATTTTTGGCAAATACACCGCCCGATTTTTTCAATAGCTCCCAGGTCATTTGAGCCATGGACTCCAAATCAATGCCGACATGTCTTGTTATACTGGTAGAATGAGACACAGCAGTTTTTATAGGATTTTAGTGGAATTTCTATTTTTCATGAATATTTTCATCAAAAATCTCCATTTTTTGGCGAATACACCGCCCGATTTTTTCAATAGCTCCCAGGTCATTTGAGCCATCGACTCCAAATCAATGCCGACATGTCTTGTTATACTGGTAGAATGAGACACAGCAGTTTTTATTGGATTTTAGTGGAATTTCTATTTTTCATGAATATTTGAATGAAAAATCACCATTTTTGGCGAATACACCGCCCGATTTTTTCAATAGCTCCCAGGTCATTTGAGCCATCGACTCCAAATCAACGGCCAAATGTCTTGTCATACTGGTAGAATGAGACACAGCAGTTTTTATTGGATTTTAGTGGAATTTCTATTTTTCATGAATATTTTCATGAAAAATCACCATTTTTGGCGAATACACCGCCCAATTTTTTCAATAGCTCCCAGGTCATTTGAGCCATCGACTCCGAATCAACGGCCAAATGTCTTGTTATACTGGTAGAATGAGACACAGCAGTTTTTATTGGATTTTAGTGGAATTTCTGTTTTTCATGAATATTTGAATGACAAATCACCATTTTTGGCGAATACACCGCCCGATTTTTTCAATAGCTCCCAGGTCATTTGAGCCATCGACTCCAAATCAATGCCGACATGTCTTGTTATACTGGTAGAATGAGACACAGCAGTTTTTATAGGATTTTAGTGGAATTTCTATTTTTCATGAATATTTTCATCAAAAATCACCATTTTTGGCGAATACACCGCCCGATTTTTTCAATAGCTCCCAGGTCATTTGAGCCATCGACTCCAAATCAATGCCGACATGTCTTGTTATACTGGTAGAATGAGACACAGCAGTTTTTATTGGATTTTAGTGGAATTTCTATTTTTCATGAATATTTGAATGAAAAATCACCATTTTTGGCGAATACACCGCCCGATTTTTTCAATAGCTCCCAGGTCATTTGAGCCATCGACTCCAAATCAACGGCCAAATGTCTTGTCATACTGGTAGAATGAGACACAGCAGTTTTTATTGGATTTTAGTGGAATTTCTATTTTTCATGAATATTTGAATGAAAAATCACCATTTTTGGCGAATACACCGCCCAATTTTTTCAATAGCTCCCAGGTCATTTGAGCCATCGACTCCGAATCAACGGCCAAATGTCTTGTTATACTGGTAGAATGAGACACAGCAGTTTTTATTGGATTTTAGTGGAATTTCTATTTTTCATGAATATCTTTTTCGAAAAATCACCATTTTTGGCGAATACACCGCCCGATTTTTTCAATAGCTCCCAGGTCATTTGAGCCATCGACTCCAAATCAATGCCGACATGTCTTGTTATACTGGTAGAATGAGACACAGCAGTTTTTGTTGGATTTTAGTGGAATTTCTATTTTTCATGAATATTTTAATGAAAAATCACCATTTTTGGCGAATCCACCGCCCGATTTTTTCAATAGCTCCCAGGTCATTTGAGCCATCGACTCCAAATCAACGGCCAAATGTCTTGTTATACTGGTAGAATGAGACACAGCAGTTTTTATTGGAGTTTAGTGGAATTTCTATTTTTCATGAATATTTTCATCAAAAATCACCATTTTTTGGCGAATACACCGCCTGATTTTTTCAATAGCTCCCAGGTCATTTGAGCCATCGACTCCAAATCAACGGCCAAATGTCTTGTTATACTGGTAGAATGAGACACAGCAGTTTTTATTGGAGTTTAGTGGAATTTCTATTTTTCATGAATATTTGAATGACAAATCACCATTTTTGGCGAATACACCGCCCGATTTTTTCAATAGCTCCCAGGTCATTTGAGCCATGGACTCCAAATCAACGGCCAAATGTCTTGTCATACTGGTAGAATGAGACACAGCAGTTTTTATTGGATTTTAGTGGAATTTCAATTTTTCATGAATATTTTCATGAAAAATCACCATTTTTGGCAAATACACCGCCCGATTTTTTCAATAGCTCCCAGGTCATTTGAGCCATCGACTCCAAATCAACGGCCAAATGTCTTGTTATACTGGTAGAATGAGACACAGCAGTTTTTATTGGAGTTTAGTGGAATTTCTATTTTTCATGAATATTTGAATGAAAAATCACCATTTTTGGCAAATACACCGCCCGATTTTTTCAATAGCTCCCAGGTCATTTGAGCCATCGACTCCAAATCAATGCCGACATGTCTTGTTATACTGGTAGAATGAGACACAGCAGTTTTTATTGGATTTTAGTGGAATTTCTATTTTTCATGAATATTTGAATGAAAAATCACCATTTTTGGCGAATACACCGCCCGATTTTTTCAATAGGTCCCAGGTCATTTGAGCCATCGACTCCAAATCAACGGCCAAATGTCTTGTCATACTGGTAGAATGAGACACAGCAGTTTTTATTGGATTTTAGTGGAATTTCTATTTTTCATGAATATTTGAATGAAAAATCACCATTTTTGGCGAATACACCGCCCAATTTTTTCAATAGCTCCCAGGTCATTTGAGCCATCGACTCCGAATCAACGGCCAAATGTCTTGTTATACTGGTAGAATGAGACACAGCAGTTTTTATTGGATTTTAGTGGAATTTCTATTTTTCATGAATATCTTTTTCGAAAAATCACCATTTTTGGCGAATACACCGCCCAATTTTTTCAATAGCTCCCAGGTCATTTGAGCCATCGACTCCGAATCAACGGCCAAATGTCTTGTTATACTGGTAGAATGAGACACAGCAGTTTTTATTGGATTTTAGTGGAATTTCTATTTTTCATGAATATTTGAATGACAAATCACCATTTTTGGCGAATACACCGCCCGATTTTTTCAATAGCTCCCAGGTCATTTGAGCCATCGACTCCAAATCAATGCCGACATGTCTTGTTATACTGGTAGAATGAGACACAGCAGTTTTTATTGGAGTTTAGTGGAATTTCTATTTTTCATGAATATTTTAATGAAAAATCACCATTTTTGGCGAGTACACCGCCCGATTTTTTCAATAGCTTCCAGGTCATTTGAGCCATAGACTCCAAATCAACTGCCAAATGTCTTGTTATACTGGTAGAATGAGACACAGCAGTTTTTATTGGAGTTTAGTGGAATTTCTATTTTTCATGAATATTTTCATCAAAAATCACCATTTTTGGCAAATACACCGCCCGATTTTTTCAATAGCTCCCAGGTCATTTGAGCCATCGACTCCAAATCAACAGCCAAATGTCTAGTTATACTGGTAGAATGAGACACAGCAGTTTTTATTGGAGTTTAGTGGAATTTCTATTTTTCATGAATATTTTCATCAAAAATCACCATTTTTTGGCGAATACACCGCCCGATTTTTTCAATAGCTCCCAGGTCATTTGAGCCATCGACTCCAAATCAATGCCGACATGTCTTGTTATACTGGTAGAATGAGACACAGCAGTTTTTATTGGATTTTAGTGGAATTTCTATTTTTCATGAATATTTTCATGAAAAATCACCATTTTTGGCGAATACACCGCCCAATTTTTTCAATACCTCCCAGGTCATTTGAGCCATCGACTCCGAATCAACGGCCAAATGTCTTGTTATACTGGTAGAATGAGACACAGCAGTTTTTATTGGATTTTAGTGGAATTTCTGTTTTTCATGAATATTTGAATGACAAATCACCATTTTTGGCGAATACACCGCCCGATTTTTTCAATAGCTCCCAGGTCATTTGAGCCATCGACTCCAAATCAATGCCGACATGTCTTGTTATACTGGTAGAATGAGACACAGCAGTTTTTATAGGATTTTAGTGGAATTTCTATTTTTCATGAATATTTTCATCAAAAATCACCATTTTTGGCGAATACACCGCCCGATTTTTTCAATAGCTCCCAGGTCATTTGAGCCATCGACTCCAAATCAATGCCGACATGTCTTGTTATACTGGTAGAATGAGACACAGCAGTTTTTATTGGATTTTAGTGGAATTTCTATTTTTCATGAATATTTGAATGAAAAATCACCATTTTTGGCGAATACACCGCCCGATTTTTTCAATAGCTCCCAGGTCATTTGAGCCATCGACTCCAAATCAACGGCCAAATGTCTTGTCATACTGGTAGAATGAGACACAGCAGTTTTTATTGGATTTTAGTGGAATTTCTATTTTTCATGAATATTTTCATGAAAAATCACCATTTTTGGCGAATACACCGCCCAATTTTTTCAATAGCTCCCAGGTCATTTGAGCCATCGACTCCGAATCAACGGCCAAATGTCTTGTTATACTGGTAGAATGAGACACAGCAGTTTTTATTGGATTTTAGTGGAATTTCTATTTTTCATGAATATCTTTTTCGAAAAATCACCATTTTTGGCGAATACACCGCCCGATTTTTTCAATAGCTCCCAGGTCATTTGAGCCATCGACTCCAAATCAATGCCGACATGTCTTGTTATACTGGTAGAATGAGACACAGCAGTTTTTGTTGGATTTTAGTGGAATTTCTATTTTTCATGAATATTTGAATGACAAATCACCATTTTTGGCGAATACACCGCCCGATTTTTTCAATAGCTCCCAGGTCATTTGAGCCATCGACTCCAAATCAACAGCCAAATGTCTAGTTATACTGGTAGAATGAGACACAGCAGTTTTTATTGGAGTTTAGTGGAATTTCTATTTTTCATGAATACTTTCATGAAAAATCACCATTTTTGGCGAATACACCGCCCGTTTTTTCAATACCTCCCAGGTCATTTGAGCCATCGACTCCAAATCAACGGCCAAATGTCTTGTTATACTGGTAGAATGAGACACAGCAGTTTTTATAGGATTTTAGTGGAATTTCTATTTTTCATGAATATTTTCATCAAAAATCTCCATTTTTTGGCGAATACACCGCCCGATTTTTTCAATAGCTCCCAGGTCATTTGAGCCATCGACTCCAAATCAATGCCGACATGTCTTGTTATACTGGTAGAATGAGACACAGCAGTTTTTATTGGATTTTAGTGGAATTTCTATTTTTCATGAATATTTTCATGAAAAATCACCATTTTTGGCGAATACACCGCCCGATTTTTTCAATAGCTCCCAGGTCATTTGAGCCATCGACTCCAAATCAATGCCGACATGTCTTGTTATACTGGTAGAATGAGACACAGCAGTTTTTATTGGATTTTAGTGGAATTTCTATTTTTCATGAATATTTGAATGACAAATCACCATTTTTGGCGAATACACCGCCCGATTTTTTCAATAGCTCCCAGGTCATTTGAGCCATCGACTCCAAATCAACGGCCAAATGTCTTGTCATACTGGTAGAATGAGACACAGCAGTTTTTATTGGATTTTAGTGGAATTTCTATTTTTCATGAATATTTTCATGAAAAATCACCATTTTTGGCGAATACACCGCCCGATTTTTTCAATAGCTCCCAGGTCATTTGAGCCATCGACTCCGAATCAACGGCCAAATGTCTTGTTATACTGGTAGAATGAGACACAGCAGTTTTTATTGGATTTTAGTGGAATTTCTATTTTTCATGAATATCTTTTTCGAAAAATCACCATTTTTGGCGAATACACCGCCCGATTTTTTCAATAGCTCCCAGGTCATTTGAGCCATCGACTCCAAATCAATGCCGACATGTCTTGTTATACTGGTAGAATGAGACACAGCAGTTTTTATTGGATTTTAGTGGAATTTCTATTTTTCATGAATATTTGAATGAAAAATCACCATTTTTGGCGAATACACCGCCCGATTTTTTCAATAGCTCCCAGATCATTTGAGCCATCGACTCCAAATCAATGCCGACATGTCTTGTCATACTGGTAGAATGAGACACAGCAGTTTTTGTTGGATTTTAGTGGAATTTCTATTTTTCATGAATATTTTTTTCGAAAAATCACCATTTTTGGCGAATACACCGCCCGATTTTTTCAATAGCTCCCAGGTCATTTGAGCCATCGACTCCAAATCAACGGCCAAATGTCTTGTTATACTGGTAGAATGAGACACAGCAGTTTTTATTGGAGTTTAGTGGAATTTCTATTTTTCATGAATATTTTCATCAAAAATCACCATTTTTTGGCGAATACACCGCCTGATTTTTTCAATAGCTCCCAGGTCATTTGAGCCATCGACTCCAAATCAACGGCCAAATGTCTTGTTATACTGGTAGAATGAGACACAGCAGTTTTTATTGGAGTTTAGTGGAATTTCTATTTTTCATGAATATTTGAATGACAAATCACCATTTTTGGCGAATACACCGCCCGATTTTTTCAATAGCTCCCAGGTCATTTGAGCCATCGACTCCAAATCAACGGCCAAATGTCTTGTTATACTGGTAGAATGAGACACAGCAGTTTTTATTGGATTTTAGTGGAATTTCTATTTTTCATGAATATTTGAATGACAAATCACCATTTTTGGCGAATACACCGCCCGATTTTTTCAATAGCTCCCAGGTCATTTGAGCCATCGACTCCAAATCAATGCCGACATGTCTTGTTATACTGGTAGAATGAGACACAGCAGTTTTTATTGGAGTTTAGTGGAATTTCTATTTTTCATGAATATTTTAATGAAAAATCACCATTTTTGGCGAGTACACCGCCCGATTTTTTCAATAGCTTCCAGGTCATTTGAGCCATAGACTCCAAATCAACTGCCAAATGTCTTGTTATACTGGTAGAATGAGACACAGCAGTTTTTATTGGAGTTTAGTGGAATTTCTATTTTTCATGAATATTTTCATCAAAAATCACCATTTTTGGCAAATACACCGCCCGATTTTTTCAATAGCTCCCAGGTCATTTGAGCCATCGACTCCAAATCAACAGCCAAATGTCTAGTTATACTGGTAGAATGAGACACAGCAGTTTTTATTGGAGTTTAGTGGAATTTCTATTTTTCATGAATATTTTCATCAAAAATCACCATTTTTTGGCGAATACACCGCCCGATTTTTTCAATAGCTCCCAGGTCATTTGAGCCATCGACTCCAAATCAATGCCGACATGTCTTGTTATACTGGTAGAATGAGACACAGCAGTTTTTATTGGATTTTAGTGGAATTTCTATTTTTCATGAATATTTGAATGAAAAATCACCATTTTTGGCGAATACACCGCCCGATTTTTTCAATAGCTCCCAGGTCATTTGAGCCATCGACTCCAAATCAACGGCCAAATGTCTTGTCATACTGGTAGAATGAGACACAGCAGTTTTTATTGGATTTTAGTGGAATTTCTATTTTTCATGAATATTTTCATGAAAAATCACCATTTTTGGCGAATACACCGCCCAATTTTTTCAATACCTCCCAGGTCATTTGAGCCATCGACTCCGAATCAACGGCCAAATGTCTTGTTATACTGGTAGAATGAGACACAGCAGTTTTTATTGGATTTTAGTGGAATTTCTGTTTTTCATGAATATTTGAATGACAAATCACCATTTTTGGCGAATACACCGCCCGATTTTTTCAATAGCTCCCAGGTCATTTGAGCCATCGACTCCAAATCAATGCCGACATGTCTTGTTATACTGGTAGAATGAGACACAGCAGTTTTTATAGGATTTTAGTGGAATTTCTATTTTTCATGAATATTTTCATCAAAAATCACCATTTTTGGCGAATACACCGCCCGATTTTTTCAATAGCTCCCAGGTCATTTGAGCCATCGACTCCAAATCAATGCCGACATGTCTTGTTATACTGGTAGAATGAGACACAGCAGTTTTTATTGGATTTTAGTGGAATTTCTATTTTTCATGAATATTTGAATGAAAAATCACCATTTTTGGCGAATACACCGCCCGATTTTTTCAATAGCTCCCAGGTCATTTGAGCCATCGACTCCAAATCAACGGCCAAATGTCTTGTCATACTGGTAGAATGAGACACAGCAGTTTTTATTGGATTTTAGTGGAATTTCTATTTTTCATGAATATTTTCATGAAAAATCACCATTTTTGGCGAATACACCGCCCAATTTTTTCAATAGCTCCCAGGTCATTTGAGCCATCGACTCCGAATCAACGGCCAAATGTCTTGTTATACTGGTAGAATGAGACACAGCAGTTTTTATTGGATTTTAGTGGAATTTCTATTTTTCATGAATATCTTTTTCGAAAAATCACCATTTTTGGCGAATACACCGCCCGATTTTTTCAATAGCTCCCAGGTCATTTGAGCCATCGACTCCAAATCAATGCCGACATGTCTTGTTATACTGGTAGAATGAGACACAGCAGTTTTTGTTGGATTTTAGTGGAATTTCTATTTTTCATGAATATTTGAATGACAAATCACCATTTTTGGCGAATACACCGCCCGATTTTTTCAATAGCTCCCAGGTCATTTGAGCCATCGACTCCAAATCAACAGCCAAATGTCTAGTTATACTGGTAGAATGAGACACAGCAGTTTTTATTGGAGTTTAGTGGAATTTCTATTTTTCATGAATATTTTCATCAAAAATCACCATTTTTTGGCGAATACACCGCCCGACTTTTTCAATAGCTCCCAGGTCATTTGATCCATCGACTCCACATCAACGGCCAAATGTCTTGTTATACTGGTAGAATGAGACACAGCAGTTTTTATTGGATTTTAGTGGAATTTCTATTTTTCATGAATACTTTCATGAAAAATCACCATTTTTGGCGAATACACCGCCCGTTTTTTCAATACCTCCCAGGTCATTTGAGCCATCGACTCCAAATCAACGGCCAAATGTCTTGTTATACTGGTAGAATGAGACACAGCAGTTTTTATAGGATTTTAGTGGAATTTCTATTTTTCATGAATATTTTCATCAAAAATCTCCATTTTTTGGCGAATACACCGCCCGATTTTTTCAATAGCTCCCAGGTCATTTGAGCCATCGACTCCAAATCAATGCCGACATGTCTTGTTATACTGGTAGAATGAGACACAGCAGTTTTTATTGGATTTTAGTGGAATTTCTATTTTTCATGAATATTTTCATGAAAAATCACCATTTTTGGCGAATACACCGCCCGATTTTTTCAATAGCTCCCAGGTCATTTGAGCCATCGACTCCAAATCAATGCCGACATGTCTTGTTATACTGGTAGAATGAGACACAGCAGTTTTTATTGGATTTTAGTGGAATTTCTATTTTTCATGAATATTTGAATGACAAATCACCATTTTTGGCGAATACACCGCCCGATTTTTTCAATAGCTCCCAGGTCATTTGAGCCATCGACTCCAAATCAACGGCCAAATGTCTTGTCATACTGGTAGAATGAGACACAGCAGTTTTTATTGGATTTTAGTGGAATTTCTATTTTTCATGAATATTTTCATGAAAAATCACCATTTTTGGCGAATACACCGCCCGATTTTTTCAATAGCTCCCAGGTCATTTGAGCCATCGACTCCAAATCAACGGCCAAATGTCTTGTTATACTGGTAGAATGAGACACAGCAGTTTTTATTGGAGTTTAGTGGAATTTCTATTTTTCATGAATATTTGAATGAAAAATCACCATTTTTGGCAAATACACCGCCCGATTTTTTCAATAGCTCCCAGGTCATTTGAGCCATCGACTCCAAATCAATGCCGACATGTCTTGTTATACTGGTAGAATGAGACACAGCAGTTTTTATTGGAGTTTAGTGGAATTTCTATTTTTCATGAATATTTGAATGACAAATCACCATTTTTGGCGAATACACCGCCCGATTTTTTCAATAGCTCCCAGGTCATTTGAGCCATCGACTCCAAATCAATGCCGACATGTCTTGTTATACTTGTAGAATGAGACACAGCAGTTTTTGTTGGATTTTAGTGGAATTTCTATTTTTCATGAATATTTGAATGAAAAATCACCATTTTTGGCGAATACACCGCCCGATTTTTTCAATAGCTCTCAGGTCATTTGAGCCATCGACTCCAAATCAATGCCGACATGTCTTGTTATACTGGTAGAATGAGACACAGCAGTTTTTATTGGAGTTTTGTGGAATTTCTATTTTTCATGAATATTTGAATGACAAATCACCATTTTTGGCGAATACACCGCCCGATTTTTTCAATAGCTCCCAGGTCATTTGAGCCATCGACTCCAAATCAATGCCGACATGTCTTGTTATACTTGTAGAATGAGACACAGCAGTTTTTGTTGGATTTTAGTGGAATTTCTATTTTTCATGAATATTTTTTTCGAAAAATCACCATTTTTGGCGAATACACCGCCCGATTTTTTCAATAGCTCCCAGGTCATTTGAGCCATCGACTCCAAATCAACGGCCAAATGTCTTGTTATACTGGTAGAATGAGACACAGCAGTTTTTATTGGAGTTTAGTGGAATTTCTATTTTTCATGAATATTTGAATGAAAAATCACCATTTTTGGCGAATACACCGCCCGATTTTTTCAATAGCTCTCAGGTCATTTGAGCCATCGACTCCAAATCAATGCCGACATGTCTTGTTATACTGGTAGAATGAGACACAGCAGTTTTTATTGGATTTTAGTGGAATTTCTATTTTTCATGAATATTTTCATGAAAAATCACCATTTTTGGCGAATACACCGCCCGATTTTTTCAATAGCTCCCAGGTCATTTGAGCCATCGACTCCAAATCGACGGCCAAATGTCTTGTTATACTGGTAGAATGAGACACAGCAGTTTTTATTGGATTTTAGTGGAATTTCTATTTTTCATGAATATTTTCATGAAAAATCACCATTTTTGGCGAATACACCGCCCGATTTTTTCAATAGCTCCCAGGTCATTTGAGCCATCGACTCCAAATCAATGCCGACATGTCTTGTTATACTGGTAGAATGAGACACAGCAGTTTTTATTGGATTTTAGTGGAATTTCTATTTTTCATGAATATTTGATTGACAAATCACCATTTTTGGCGAATACACCGCCCGATTTTTTCAATAGCTCCCAGGTCATTTGAGCCATCGACTCCAAATCAATGCCGACATGTCTTGTTATACTGGTAGAATGAGACACAGCAGTTTTTATTGGATTTTAGTGGAATTTCTATTTTTCATGAATATTTTCATGAAAAATCACCATTTTTGGCGAATACACCGCCCGATTTTTTCAATAGCTCCCAGGTCATTTGAGCCATCGACTCCAAATCAACGGCCAAATGTCTTGTTATACTGGTAGAATGAGACACAGCAGTTTTTATTGGAGTTTAGTGGAATTTCTATTTTTCATGAATATTTGAATGACAAATCATCATTTTTGGCGAATACACCGCCCGATTTTTTCAATAGCTCCCAGGTCATTTGAGCCATCGACTCCAAATCAACGGCCAAATGTCTTGTCATACTGGTAGAATGAGACACAGCAGTTTGTATTGGATTTTAGTGGAATTTCTATTTTTCATGAATATTTTCGCCAAAAATGGTGAAAATAGCTCGCAGGTCATTTGAGCCATCGACTCCAAATCAATGCCGACATGTCTTGTTATACTGGTAGAATGAGACACAGCAGTTTTTATTGGAGTTTAGTGGAATTTCTATTTTTCATGAATATTTGAATGACAAATCATAATTTTTGGCGAATACACCGCCCGATTTTTTCAATAGCTCCCAGGTCATTTGAGCCATCGACTCCAAATCAACGGCCAAATGTCTTGTCATACTGGTAGAATGAGACACAGCAGTTTTTATTGGATTTTAGTGGAATTTCTATTTTTCATGAATATTTTCATGAAAACTCACCATTTTTGGCGAATACACCGCCCGATTTTTTCAATAGCTCCCAGGTCATTTGAGCCATCGACTCCAAATCAACGGCCAAATGTCTTGTTATACTGGTAGAATGAGACACATCAGTTTTTATTGGATTTTAGTGGAATTTCTATTTTTCATGAATATTTTTTTCGAAAAATCACCATTTTTGGCGAATACACCGCCCGATTTTTTCAATAGCTCCCAGGTCATTTGAGCCATCGACTCCAAATCAACGGCCAAATTACTTGTTATACTGGTAGAATGAGACACAGCAGTTTTTATTGGAGTTTAGTGGAATTTCTATTTTTCATGAATATTTGAATGAAAAATCACCATTTTTGGCAAATACACCGCCCGATTTTTTCAATAGCTCCCAGGTCATTTGAGCCATCGACTCCAAATCAATGCCGACATGTCTTGTTATACTGGTAGAATGAGACACAGCAGTTTTTATTGGAGTTTAGTGGAATTTCTATTTTTCATGAATATTTGAATGACAAATCACCATTTTTGGCGAATACACCGCCCGATTTTTTCAATAGCTCCCAGGTCATTTGAGCCATCGACTCCAAATCAATGCCGACATGTCTTGTTATACTTGTAGAATGAGACACAGCAGTTTTTGTTGGATTTTAGTGGAATTTCTATTTTTCATGAATATTTTTTTCGAAAAATCACCATTTTTGGCGAATACACCGCCCGATTTTTTCAATAGCTCCCAGGTCATTTGAGCCATCGACTCCAAATCAACGGCCAAATGTCTTGTTATACTGGTAGAATGAGACACAGCAGTTTTTATTGGAGTTTAGTGGAATTTCTATTTTTCATGAATATTTTCATGAAAAATCACCATTTTTGGCGAATACACCGCCCGATTTTTTCAATAGCTCCCAGGTCATTTGAGCCATCGACTCCAAATCGACGGCCAAATGTCTTGTTATACTGGTAGAATGAGACACAGCAGTTTTTATTGGATTTTAGTGGAATTTCTATTTTTCATGAATATTTTCATGAAAAATCACCATTTTTGGCGAATACACCGCCCGATTTTTTCAATAGCTCCCAGGTCATTTGAGCCATCGACTCCAAATCAATGCCGACATGTCTTGTTATACTGGTAGAATGAGACACAGCAGTTTTTATTGGATTTTAGTGGAATTTCTATTTTTCATGAATATTTGATTGACAAATCACCATTTTTGGCGAATACACCGCCCGATTTTTTCAATAGCTCCCAGGTCATTTGAGCCATCGACTCCAAATCAATGCCGACATGTCTTGTTATACTGGTAGAATGAGACACAGCAGTTTTTATTGGATTTTAGTGGAATTTCTATTTTTCATGAATATTTTCATGAAAAATCATCATTTTTGGCGAATACACCGCCCGATTTTTTCAATAGCTCCCAGGTCATTTGAGCCATCGACTCCAAATCAACGGCCAAATGTCTTGTCATACTGGTAGAATGAGACACAGCAGTTTGTATTGGATTTTAGTGGAATTTCTATTTTTCATGAATATTTTCGCCAAAAATGGTGAAAATAGCTCGCAGGTCATTTGAGCCATCGACTCCAAATCAATGCCGACATGTCTTGTTATACTGGTAGAATGAGACACAGCAGTTTTTATTGGAGTTTAGTGGAATTTCTATTTTTCATGAATATTTGAATGACAAATCATAATTTTTGGCGAATACACCGCCCGATTTTTTCAATAGCTCCCAGGTCATTTGAGCCATCGACTCCAAATCAACGGCCAAATGTCTTGTCATACTGGTAGAATGAGACACAGCAGTTTTTATTGGATTTTAGTGGAATTTCTATTTTTCATGAATATTTTCATGAAAACTCACCATTTTTGGCGAATACACCGCCCGATTTTTTCAATAGCTCCCAGGTCATTTGAGCCATCGACTCCAAATCAATGCCGACATGTCTTGTTATACTGGTAGAATGAGACACAGCAGTTTTTATTGGATTTTAGTGGAATTTCTATTTTTCATGAATATTTTCATGAAAAATCACCATTTTTGGCGAATACACCGCCCGATTTTTTCAATAGCTCCCAGGTCATTTGAGCCATCGACTCCAAATCGACGGCCAAATGTCTTGTTATACTGGTAGAATGAGACACAGAAGTTTTTATTGGATTTTAGTGGAATTTCTATTTTTCATGAATATTTTCATGAAAAATCATTTTTGGCGAATACACCACCCGATTTTTTCAATAGCTCACAGGTCATTTGAGCCATTGACTCCAAATCAATGCCGACATGTCTTGTTATACTGGTAGAATGAGACACAGCAGTTTTTATTGGATTTTAGTGGAATTTCTATTTTTCATGAATATTTGAATGAAAAATCACCATTTTTGGCGAATACACCGCCCGATTTTTTCAATAGCTCCCAGGTCATTTGAGCCATCGACCATTTTTCATAGCTCCCAGGTCATTTGAGCCATCGACTCCAAATCAACGGCCAAATGTCTTGTTATACTGGTAGAATGAGACACAGCAGTTTTTATTGGATTTTAGTGGAATTTCTATTTTTCATGAATATTTTCATCAAAAATCACAATTTTTTGGCGAATACACCGCCCGATTTTTTCAATAGCTCCCAGGTGATTTGAGCCATCGACTCCAAATCAACGGCCAAATGTCTTGTCATACTGGTAGAATGAGACACAGCAGTTTTTATTGGATTTTAGTGGAATTTCTATTTTTCATGAATATTTTCATGAAAACTCACCATTTTTGGCGAATACACCGCCCGATTTTTTCAATAGCTCCCAGGTCATTTGAGCCATCGACTCCAAATCAACGGCCAAATGTCTTGTTATACTGGTAGAATGAGACACAGCAGTTTTTATTGGATTTTAGTGGAATTTCTATTTTTCATGAATATTTTTTTCGAAAAATCAACATTTTTGGCGAATACACCGCCCGATTTTTTCAATAGCTCCCAGGTCATTTGAGCCATCGACTCTAAATCAATGCCGACATGTCTTGTTATACTGGTAGAATGAGACACAGCAGTTTTTGTTGGATTTTAGTGGAATTTCTATTTTACATGAATATTTGAATGAAAAATCACCATTTTTGGCGAATACACCGCCCGATTTTTTCAATAGCTCCCAGGTCATTTGAGCCATCGACTCCAAATCAATGCCGACATGTCTTGTTATACTGGTAGAATGAGACACAGCAGTTTTTATTGGATTTTAGTGGAATTTCTATTTTTCATGAATATTTTCATGAAAAATCACCATTTTTGACGAATACACCGCCCGATTTTTTCAATAGCTCCCAGGTCATTTGAGCCATCGACTCCAAATCAACGGCCAAATGTCTTGTTATACTGGTAGAATGAGACACAGCAGTTTTTTTTGGAGTTTAGTGGAATTTCTATTTTTCATGAATATTTTCATCAAAAATCACCATTTTTTGGCGAATACACCGCCTGATTTTTTCAATAGCTCCCAGGTCATTTGAGCCATCGACTCCAAATCAACGGCCAAATGTCTTGTTATACTGGTAGAATGAGACACAGCAGTTTTTATTGGAGTTTAGTGGAATTTCTATTTTTCATGAATATTTGAATGACAAATCATAATTTTTGGCGAATACACCGCCCGATTTTTTCAATAGCTCCCAGGTCATTTGAGCCATCGACTCTAAATCAATGCCGACATGTCTTGTTATACTGGTAGAATGAGACACAGCAGTTTTTGTTGGATTTTAGTGGAATTTCTATTTTACATGAATATTTGAATGAAAAATCACCATTTTTGGCGAATACACCGCCCAATTTTTTCAATAGCTCCCAGGTCATTTGAGCCATCGACTCCAAATCAATGCCGACATGTCTTGTTATACTGGTAGAATGAGACACAGCAGTTTTTATTGGATTTTAGTGGAATTTCTATTTTTCATGAATATTTTCATGAAAAATCACCATTTTTGACGAATACACCGCCCGATTTTTTCAATAGCTCCCAGGTCATTTGAGCCATCGACTCCAAATCAATGCCGACATGTCTTGTTATACTGGTAGAATGAGACACAGCAGTTTTTATTGGATTTTAGTGGAATTTCTATTTTTCATGAATATTTGAATGAAAAATCACCATTTTTGGCGAATACACCGCCCGATTTTTTCAATAGCTCCCAGGTCATTTGAGCCATCGACTCCAAATCAACGGCCAAATGTCTTGTCATACTGGTAGAATGAGACACAGCAGTTTTTATTGGATTTTAGTGGAATTTCTATTTTTCATGAATATTTTCATGAAAAATCACCATTTTTGGCGAATACACCGCCCAATTTTTTCAATAGCTCCCAGGTCATTTGAGCCATCGACTCCGAATCAACGGCCAAATGTCTTGTTATACTGGTAGAATGAGACACAGCAGTTTTTATTGGATTTTAGTGGAATTTCTATTTTTCATGAATATCTTTTTCGAAAAATCACCATTTTTGGCGAATACACCGCCCGATTTTTTCAATAGCTCCCAGGTCATTTGAGCCATCGACTCCAAATCAATGCCGACATGTCTTGTTATACTGGTAGAATGAGACACAGCAGTTTTTGTTGGATTTTAGTGGAATTTCTATTTTTCATGAATATTTGAATGACAAATCACCATTTTTGGCGAATACACCGCCCGATTTTTTCAATAGCTCCCAGGTCATTTGAGCCATCGACTCCAAATCAACAGCCAAATGTCTAGTTATACTGGTAGAATGAGACACAGCAGTTTTTATTGGAGTTTAGTGGAATTTCTATTTTTCATGAATATTTTCATCAAAAATCACCATTTTTTGGCGAATACACCGCCCGACTTTTTCAATAGCTCCCAGGTCATTTGATCCATCGACTCCACATCAACGGCCAAATGTCTTGTTATACTGGTAGAATGAGACACAGCAGTTTTTATTGGATTTTAGTGGAATTTCTATTTTTCATGAATACTTTCATGAAAAATCACCATTTTTGGCGAATACACCGCCCGTTTTTTCAATACCTCCCAGGTCATTTGAGCCATCGACTCCAAATCAACGGCCAAATGTCTTGTTATACTGGTAGAATGAGACACAGCAGTTTTTATAGGATTTTAGTGGAATTTCTATTTTTCATGAATATTTTCATCAAAAATCTCCATTTTTTGGCGAATACACCGCCCGATTTTTTCAATAGCTCCCAGGTCATTTGAGCCATCGACTCCAAATCAATGCCGACATGTCTTGTTATACTGGTAGAATGAGACACAGCAGTTTTTATTGGATTTTAGTGGAATTTCTATTTTTCATGAATATTTTCATGAAAAATCACCATTTTTGGCGAATACACCGCCCGATTTTTTCAATAGCTCCCAGGTCATTTGAGCCATCGACTCCAAATCAATGCCGACATGTCTTGTTATACTGGTAGAATGAGACACAGCAGTTTTTATTGGATTTTAGTGGAATTTCTATTTTTCATGAATATTTGAATGACAAATCACCATTTTTGGCGAATACACCGCCCGATTTTTTCAATAGCTCCCAGGTCATTTGAGCCATCGACTCCAAATCAACGGCCAAATGTCTTGTCATACTGGTAGAATGAGACACAGCAGTTTTTATTGGATTTTAGTGGAATTTCTATTTTTCATGAATATTTTCATGAAAAATCACCATTTTTGGCGAATACACCGCCCGATTTTTTCAATAGCTCCCAGGTCATTTGAGCCATCGACTCCGAATCAACGGCCAAATGTCTTGTTATACTGGTAGAATGAGACACAGCAGTTTTTATTGGATTTTAGTGGAATTTCTATTTTTCATGAATATCTTTTTCGAAAAATCACCATTTTTGGCGAATACACCGCCCGATTTTTTCAATAGCTCCCAGGTCATTTGAGCCATCGACTCCAAATCAATGCCGACATGTCTTGTTATACTGGTAGAATGAGACACAGCAGTTTTCATTGGAGTTTAGTGGAATTTCTATTTTTCATGAATATTTGAATGACAAATCACCATTTTTGGCGAATACACCGCCCGATTTTTTCAATAGCTCCCAGGTCATTTGAGCCATCGACTCCAAATCAATGCCGACATGTCTTGTTATACTTGTAGAATGAGACACAGCAGTTTTTGTTGGATTTTAGTGGAATTTCTATTTTTCATGAATATTTGAATGAAAAATCACCATTTTTGGCGAATACACCGCCCGATTTTTTCAATAGCTCTCAGGTCATTTGAGCCATCGACTCCAAATCAATGCCGACATGTCTTGTTATACTGGTAGAATGAGACACAGCAGTTTTTATTGGAGTTTTGTGGAATTTCTATTTTTCATGAATATTTGAATGACAAATCACCATTTTTGGCGAATACACCGCCCGATTTTTTCAATAGCTCCCAGGTCATTTGAGCCATCGACTCCAAATCAATGCCGACATGTCTTGTTATACTTGTAGAATGAGACACAGCAGTTTTTGTTGGATTTTAGTGGAATTTCTATTTTTCATGAATATTTTTTTCGAAAAATCACCATTTTTGGCGAATACACCGCCCGATTTTTTCAATAGCTCCCAGGTCATTTGAGCCATCGACTCCAAATCAACGGCCAAATGTCTTGTTATACTGGTAGAATGAGACACAGCAGTTTTTATTGGAGTTTAGTGGAATTTCTATTTTTCATGAATATTTGAATGAAAAATCACCATTTTTGGCGAATACACCGCCCGATTTTTTCAATAGCTCTCAGGTCATTTGAGCCATCGACTCCAAATCAATGCCGACATGTCTTGTTATACTGGTAGAATGAGACACAGCAGTTTTTATTGGATTTTAGTGGAATTTCTATTTTTCATGAATATTTTCATGAAAAATCACCATTTTTGGCGAATACACCGCCCGATTTTTTCAATAGCTCCCAGGTCATTTGAGCCATCGACTCCAAATCGACGGCCAAATGTCTTGTTATACTGGTAGAATGAGACACAGCAGTTTTTATTGGATTTTAGTGGAATTTCTATTTTTCATGAATATTTTCATGAAAAATCACCATTTTTGGCGAATACACCGCCCGATTTTTTCAATAGCTCCCAGGTCATTTGAGCCATCGACTCCAAATCAATGCCGACATGTCTTGTTATACTGGTAGAATGAGACACAGCAGTTTTTATTGGATTTTAGTGGAATTTCTATTTTTCATGAATATTTGATTGACAAATCACCATTTTTGGCGAATACACCGCCCGATTTTTTCAATAGCTCCCAGGTCATTTGAGCCATCGACTCCAAATCAATGCCGACATGTCTTGTTATACTGGTAGAATGAGACACAGCAGTTTTTATTGGATTTTAGTGGAATTTCTATTTTTCATGAATATTTTCATGAAAAATCACCATTTTTGGCGAATACACCGCCCGATTTTTTCAATAGCTCCCAGGTCATTTGAGCCATCGACTCCAAATCAACGGCCAAATGTCTTGTTATACTGGTAGAATGAGACACAGCAGTTTTTATTGGAGTTTAGTGGAATTTCTATTTTTCATGAATATTTGAATGACAAATCATCATTTTTGGCGAATACACCGCCCGATTTTTTCAATAGCTCCCAGGTCATTTGAGCCATCGACTCCAAATCAACGGCCAAATGTCTTGTCATACTGGTAGAATGAGACACAGCAGTTTGTATTGGATTTTAGTGGAATTTCTATTTTTCATGAATATTTTCGCCAAAAATGGTGAAAATAGCTCGCAGGTCATTTGAGCCATCGACTCCAAATCAATGCCGACATGTCTTGTTATACTGGTAGAATGAGACACAGCAGTTTTTATTGGAGTTTAGTGGAATTTCTATTTTTCATGAATATTTGAATGACAAATCATAATTTTTGGCGAATACACCGCCCGATTTTTTCAATAGCTCCCAGGTCATTTGAGCCATCGACTCCAAATCAACGGCCAAATGTCTTGTCATACTGGTAGAATGAGACACAGCAGTTTTTATTGGATTTTAGTGGAATTTCTATTTTTCATGAATATTTTCATGAAAACTCACCATTTTTGGCGAATACACCGCCCGATTTTTTCAATAGCTCCCAGGTCATTTGAGCCATCGACTCCAAATCAACGGCCAAATGTCTTGTTATACTGGTAGAATGAGACACAGCAGTTTTTATTGGATTTTAGTGGAATTTCTATTTTTCATGAATATTTTTTTCGAAAAATCACCATTTTTGGCGAATACACCGCCCGATTTTTTCAATAGCTCCCAGGTCATTTGAGCCATCGACTCCAAATCAACGGCCAAATTACTTGTTATACTGGTAGAATGAGACACAGCAGTTTTTATTGGAGTTTAGTGGAATTTCTATTTTTCATGAATATTTGAATGAAAAATCACCATTTTTGGCAAATACACCGCCCGATTTTTTCAATAGCTCCCAGGTCATTTGAGCCATCGACTCCAAATCAATGCCGACATGTCTTGTTATACTGGTAGAATGAGACACAGCAGTTTTTATTGGAGTTTAGTGGAATTTCTATTTTTCATGAATATTTGAATGACAAATCACCATTTTTGGCGAATACACCGCCCGATTTTTTCAATAGCTCCCAGGTCATTTGAGCCATCGACTCCAAATCAATGCCGACATGTCTTGTTATACTTGTAGAATGAGACACAGCAGTTTTTGTTGGATTTTAGTGGAATTTCTATTTTTCATGAATATTTTTTTCGAAAAATCACCATTTTTGGCGAATACACCGCCCGATTTTTTCAATAGCTCCCAGGTCATTTGAGCCATCGACTCCAAATCAACGGCCAAATGTCTTGTTATACTGGTAGAATGAGACACAGCAGTTTTTATTGGAGTTTAGTGGAATTTCTATTTTTCATGAATATTTGAATGAAAAATCACCATTTTTGGCGAATACACCGCCCGATTTTTTCAATAGCTCTCAGGTCATTTGAGCCATCGACTCCAAATCAATGCCGACATGTCTTGTTATACTGGTAGAATGAGACACAGCAGTTTTTATTGGATTTTAGTGGAATTTCTATTTTTCATGAATATTTTCATGAAAAATCACCATTTTTGGCGAATACACCGCCCGATTTTTTCAATAGCTCCCAGGTCATTTGAGCCATCGACTCCAAATCGACGGCCAAATGTCTTGTTATACTGGTAGAATGAGACACAGAAGTTTTTATTGGATTTTAGTGGAATTTCTATTTTTCATGAATATTTTCATGAAAAATCATTTTTGGCGAATACACCACCCGATTTTTTCAATAGCTCACAGGTCATTTGAGCCATTGACTCCAAATCAATGCCGACATGTCTTGTTATACTGGTAGAATGAGACACAGCAGTTTTTATTGGATTTTAGTGGAATTTCTATTTTTCATGAATATTTGAATGAAAAATCACCATTTTTGGCGAATACACCGCCCGATTTTTTCAATAGCTCCCAGGTCATTTGAGCCATCGACCATTTTTCATAGCTCCCAGGTCATTTGAGCCATCGACTCCAAATCAACGGCCAAATGTCTTGTTATACTGGTAGAATGAGACACAGCAGTTTTTATTGGATTTTAGTGGAATTTCTATTTTTCATGAATATTTTCATCAAAAATCACAATTTTTTGGCGAATACACCGCCCGATTTTTTCAATAGCTCCCAGGTGATTTGAGCCATCGACTCCAAATCAACGGCCAAATGTCTTGTCATACTGGTAGAATGAGACACAGCAGTTTTTATTGGATTTTAGTGGAATTTCTATTTTTCATGAATATTTTCATGAAAACTCACCATTTTTGGCGAATACACCGCCCGATTTTTTCAATAGCTCCCAGGTCATTTGAGCCATCGACTCCAAATCAACGGCCAAATGTCTTGTTATACTGGTAGAATGAGACACAGCAGTTTTTATTGGATTTTAGTGGAATTTCTATTTTTCATGAATATTTTTTTCGAAAAATCAACATTTTTGGCGAATACACCGCCCGATTTTTTCAATAGCTCCCAGGTCATTTGAGCCATCGACTCTAAATCAATGCCGACATGTCTTGTTATACTGGTAGAATGAGACACAGCAGTTTTTGTTGGATTTTAGTGGAATTTCTATTTTACATGAATATTTGAATGAAAAATCACCATTTTTGGCGAATACACCGCCCGATTTTTTCAATAGCTCCCAGGTCATTTGAGCCATCGACTCCAAATCAATGCCGACATGTCTTGTTATACTGGTAGAATGAGACACAGCAGTTTTTATTGGATTTTAGTGGAATTTCTATTTTTCATGAATATTTTCATGAAAAATCACCATTTTTGACGAATACACCGCCCGATTTTTTCAATAGCTCCCAGGTCATTTGAGCCATCGACTCCAAATCAACGGCCAAATGTCTTGTTATACTGGTAGAATGAGACACAGCAGTTTTTTTTGGAGTTTAGTGGAATTTCTATTTTTCATGAATATTTTCATCAAAAATCACCATTTTTTGGCGAATACACCGCCTGATTTTTTCAATAGCTCCCAGGTCATTTGAGCCATCGACTCCAAATCAACGGCCAAATGTCTTGTTATACTGGTAGAATGAGACACAGCAGTTTTTATTGGAGTTTAGTGGAATTTCTATTTTTCATGAATATTTGAATGACAAATCATAATTTTTGGCGAATACACCGCCCGATTTTTTCAATAGCTCCCAGGTCATTTGAGCCATCGACTCTAAATCAATGCCGACATGTCTTGTTATACTGGTAGAATGAGACACAGCAGTTTTTGTTGGATTTTAGTGGAATTTCTATTTTACATGAATATTTGAATGAAAAATCACCATTTTTGGCGAATACACCGCCCGATTTTTTCAATAGCTCCCAGGTCATTTGAGCCATCGACTCCAAATCAATGCCGACATGTCTTGTTATACTGGTAGAATGAGACACAGCAGTTTTTATTGGATTTTAGTGGAATTTCTATTTTTCATGAATATTTTCATGAAAAATCACCATTTTTGACGAATACACCGCCCGATTTTTTCAATAGCTCCCAGGTCATTTGAGCCATCGACTCCAAATCAACGGCCAAATGTCTTGTTATACTGGTAGAATGAGACACAGCAGTTTTTTTTGGAGTTTAGTGGAATTTCTATTTTTCATGAATATTTTCATCAAAAATCACCATTTTTTGGCGAATACACCGCCTGATTTTTTCAATAGCTCCCAGGTCATTTGAGCCATCGACTCCAAATCAACGGCCAAATGTCTTGTTATACTGGTAGAATGAGACACAGCAGTTTTTATTGGAGTTTAGTGGAATTTCTATTTTTCATGAATATTTGAATGACAAATCATAATTTTTGGCGAATACACCGCCCGATTTTTTCAATAGCTCCCAGGTCATTTGAGCCATCGACTCCAAATCAACGGCCAAATGTCTTGTCATACTGGTAGAATGAGACACAGCAGTTTTTATTGGATTTTAGTGGAATTTCTATTTTTCATGAATATTTTCATGAAAAATCACCATTTTTGGCGAATACACCGCCCGATTTTTTCAATAGCTCCCAGGTCATTTGAGCCATCGACTCCAAATCAACGGCCAAATGTCTTGTTATACTGGTAGAATGAGACACAGCAGTTTTTATTGGATTTTAGTGGAATTTCTATTTTTCATGAATATTTTTTTCGAAAAATCACCATTTTTGGCGAATACACCGCCCGATTTTTTCAATAGCTCCCAGGTCATTTGAGCCATCGACTCCAAATCAACGGCCAAATTACTTGTTATACTGGTAGAATGAGACACAGCAGTTTTTATTGGAGTTTAGTGGAATTTCTATTTTTCATGAATATTTGAATGAAAAATCACCATTTTTGGCAAATACACCGCCCGATTTTTTCAATAGCTCCCAGGTCATTTGAGCCATCGACTCCAAATCAATGCCGACATGTCTTGTTATACTTGTAGAATGAGACACAGCAGTTTTTGTTGGATTTTAGTGGAATTTCTATTTTTCATGAATATTTTTTTCGAAAAATCACCATTTTTGGCGAATACACCGCCCGATTTTTTCAATAGCTCCCAGGTCATTTGAGCCATCGACTCCAAATCAACGGCCAAATGTCTTGTTATACTGGTAGAATGAGACACAGCAGTTTTTATTGGAGTTTAGTGGAATTTCTATTTTTCATGAATATTTGAATGAAAAATCACCATTTTTGGCGAATACACCGCCCGATTTTTTCAATAGCTCTCAGGTCATTTGAGCCATCGACTCCAAATCAATGCCGACATGTCTTGTTATACTGGTAGAATGAGACACAGCAGTTTTTATTGGATTTTAGTGGAATTTCTATTTTTCATGAATATTTTCATGAAAAATCACCATTTTTGGCGAATACACCGCCCGATTTTTTCAATAGCTCCCAGGTCATTTGAGCCATCGACTCCAAATCGACGGCCAAATGTCTTGTTATACTGGTAGAATGAGACACAGCAGTTTTTATTGGATTTTAGTGGAATTTCTATTTTTCATGAATATTTTCATCAAAAATCATTTTTGGCGAATACACCATCCGATTTTTTCAATAGCTCACAGGTCATTTGAGCCATTGACTCCAAATCAATGCCGACATGTCTTGTTATACTGGTAGAATGAGACACAGCAGTTTTTATTGGATTTTAGTGGAATTTCTATTTTTCATGAATATTTGAATGAAAAATCACCATTTTTGGCGAATACACCGCCCGATTTTTTCAATAGCTCCCAGGTCATTTGAGCCATCGACCATTTTTCATAGCTCCCAGGTCATTTGAGCCATCGACTCCAAATCAACGGCCAAATGTCTTGTTATACTGGTAGAATGAGACACAGCAGTTTTTATTGGATTTTAGTGGAATTTCTATTTTTCATGAATATTTTCATCAAAAATCACCATTTTTTGGCGAATACACCGCCCGATTTTTTCAATAGCTCCCAGGTGATTTGAGCCATCGACTCCAAATCAACGGCCAAATGTCTTGTCATACTGGTAGAATGAGACACAGCAGTTTTTATTGGATTTTAGTGGAATTTCTATTTTTCATGAATATTTTCATGAAAACTCACCATTTTTGGCGAATACAACGCCCGATTTTTTCAATAGCTCCCAGGTCATTTGAGCCATCGACTCCAAATCAACGGCCAAATGTCTTGTTATACTGGTAGAATGAGACACAGCAGTTTTTATTGGATTTTAGTGGAATTTCTATTTTTCATGAATATTTTTTTCGAAAAATCACCATTTTTGGCGAATACACCGCCCGATTTTTTCAATAGCTCCCAGGTCATTTGAGCCATCGACTCCAAATCGACGGCCAAATGTCTTGTTATACTGGTAGAATGAGACACAGCAGTTTTTATTGAATTTTAGTGGAATTTCTATTTTTCATGAATATTTTCATGAAAAATCACCATTTTTGGCGAATACACCGCCCGATTTTTTCAATAGCTCCCAGGTCATTTGAGCCATCGACTCCAAATCAATGCCGACATGTCTTGTTATACTGGTAGAATGAGACACAGCAGTTTTTATTGGATTTTAGTGGAATTTCTATTTTTCATGAATATTTGATTGACAAATCACCATTTTTGGCGAATACACCGCCCGATTTTTTCAATAGCTCCCAGGTCATTTGAGCCATCGACTCCAAATCAATGCTGACATGTCTTGTTATACTGGTAGAATGAGACACAGCAGTTTTTATTGGATTTTAGTGGAATTTCTATTTTTCATGAATATTTTCATGAAAAATCACCATTTTTGGCGAATACACCGCCCGATTTTTTCAATAGCTCCCAGGTCATTTGAGCCATCGACTCCAAATCAACGGCCAAATGTCTTGTTATACTGGTAGAATGAGACACAGCAGTTTTTATTGGATTTTAGTGGAATTTCTATTTTTCATGAATATTTGAATGAAAAATTTACCATTTTTGGCGAATACACCGCCCGATTTTTTCAATAGCTCCCAGGTCATTTGAGCCATCGACTCCAAATCAACGGCCAAATGTCTTGTTATACTGGTAGAATGAGACACAGCAGTTTTTATTGGAGTTTAGTGGAATTTCTATTTTTCATGAATATTTGAATGACAAATCATCATTTTTGGCGAATACACCGCCCGATTTTTTCAATAGCTCCCAGGTCATTTGAGCCATCGACTCCAAATCAACGGCCAAATGTCTTGTCATACTGGTAGAATGAGACACAGCAGTTTGTATTGGATTTTAGTGGAATTTCTATTTTTCATGAATATTTTCGCCAAAAATGGTGAAAATAGCTCGCAGGTCATTTGAGCCATCGACTCCAAATCAATGCCGACATGTCTTGTTATACTGGTAGAATGAGACACAGCAGTTTTTATTGGATTTTAGTGGAATTTCTATTTTTCATGAATATTTTTTTCGAAAAATCACCATTTTTGGCGATTACACCGCCCGATTTTTTCAATAGCTCCCAGGTCATTTGAGCCATCGACTCCAAATCAACGGCCAAATGTCTTGTCATACTGGTAGAATGAGACACAGCAGTTTTTATTGGATTTTAGTGGAATTTCTATTTTTCATGAATATTTTTTTCGAAAAATCACCATTTTTGGCGATTACACCGCCCGATTTTTTCAATAGCTCCCAGGTCATTTGAGCCATCGACTCTAAATCAATGCCGACATGTCTTGTTATACTGGTAGAATGAGACACAGCAGTTTTTGATGGATTTTAGTGGAATTTCTATTTTACATGAATATTTGAATGAAAAATCACCATTTTTGGCGAATACACCGCCCGATTTTTTCAATAGCTCCCAGGTCATTTGAGCCATCGACTCCAAATCAATGCCGACATGTCTTGTTATACTGGTAGAATGAGACACAGCAGTTTTTATTGGATTTTAGTGGAATTTCTATTTTTCATGAATATTTTCATGAAAAATCACCATTTTTGACGAATACACCGCCCGATTTTTTCAATAGCTCCCAGGTCATTTGAGCCATCGACTCCAAATCAACGGCCAAATGTCTTGTTATACTGGTAGAATGAGACACAGCAGTTTTTTTTGGAGTTTAGTGGAATTTCTATTTTTCATGAATATTTTCATCAAAAATCACCATTTTTTGGCGAATACACCGCCTGATTTTTTCAATAGCTCCCAGGTCATTTGAGCCATCGACTCCAAATCAACGGCCAAATGTCTTGTTATACTGGTAGAATGAGACACAGCAGTTTTTATTGGAGTTTAGTGGAATTTCTATTTTTCATGAATATTTGAATGACAAATCATAATTTTTGGCGAATACACCGCCCGATTTTTTCAATAGCTCCCAGGTCATTTGAGCCATCGACTCCAAATCAACGGCCAAATGTCTTGTCATACTGGTAGAATGAGACACAGCAGTTTTTATTGGATTTTAGTGGAATTTCTATTTTTCATGAATATTTTCATGAAAAATCACCATTTTTGGCGAATACACCGCCCGATTTTTTCAATAGCTCCCAGGTCATTTGAGCCATCGACTCCAAATCAACGGCCAAATGTCTTGTTATACTGGTAGAATGAGACACAGCAGTTTTTATTGGATTTTAGTGGAATTTCTATTTTTCATGAATATTTTTTTCGAAAAATCACCATTTTTGGCGAATACACCGCCCGATTTTTTCAATAGCTCCCAGGTCATTTGAGCCATCGACTCCAAATCAACGGCCAAATTACTTGTTATACTGGTAGAATGAGACACAGCAGTTTTTATTGGAGTTTAGTGGAATTTCTATTTTTCATGAATATTTGAATGAAAAATCACCATTTTTGGCAAATACACCGCCCGATTTTTTCAATAGCTCCCAGGTCATTTGAGCCATCGACTCCAAATCAATGCCGACATGTCTTGTTATACTTGTAGAATGAGACACAGCAGTTTTTGTTGGATTTTAGTGGAATTTCTATTTTTCATGAATATTTTTTTCGAAAAATCACCATTTTTGGCGAATACACCGCCCGATTTTTTCAATAGCTCCCAGGTCATTTGAGCCATCGACTCCAAATCAACGGCCAAATGTCTTGTTATACTGGTAGAATGAGACACAGCAGTTTTTATTGGAGTTTAGTGGAATTTCTATTTTTCATGAATATTTGAATGAAAAATCACCATTTTTGGCGAATACACCGCCCGATTTTTTCAATAGCTCTCAGGTCATTTGAGCCATCGACTCCAAATCAATGCCGACATGTCTTGTTATACTGGTAGAATGAGACACAGCAGTTTTTATTGGATTTTAGTGGAATTTCTATTTTTCATGAATATTTTCATGAAAAATCACCATTTTTGGCGAATACACCGCCCGATTTTTTCAATAGCTCCCAGGTCATTTGAGCCATCGACTCCAAATCGACGGCCAAATGTCTTGTTATACTGGTAGAATGAGACACAGCAGTTTTTATTGGATTTTAGTGGAATTTCTATTTTTCATGAATATTTTCATCAAAAATCATTTTTGGCGAATACACCATCCGATTTTTTCAATAGCTCACAGGTCATTTGAGCCATTGACTCCAAATCAATGCCGACATGTCTTGTTATACTGGTAGAATGAGACACAGCAGTTTTTATTGGATTTTAGTGGAATTTCTATTTTTCATGAATATTTGAATGAAAAATCACCATTTTTGGCGAATACACCGCCCGATTTTTTCAATAGCTCCCAGGTCATTTGAGCCATCGACCATTTTTCATAGCTCCCAGGTCATTTGAGCCATCGACTCCAAATCAACGGCCAAATGTCTTGTTATACTGGTAGAATGAGACACAGCAGTTTTTATTGGATTTTAGTGGAATTTCTATTTTTCATGAATATTTTCATCAAAAATCACCATTTTTTGGCGAATACACCGCCCGATTTTTTCAATAGCTCCCAGGTGATTTGAGCCATCGACTCCAAATCAACGGCCAAATGTCTTGTCATACTGGTAGAATGAGACACAGCAGTTTTTATTGGATTTTAGTGGAATTTCTATTTTTCATGAATATTTTCATGAAAACTCACCATTTTTGGCGAATACAACGCCCGATTTTTTCAATAGCTCCCAGGTCATTTGAGCCATCGACTCCAAATCAACGGCCAAATGTCTTGTTATACTGGTAGAATGAGACACAGCAGTTTTTATTGGATTTTAGTGGAATTTCAATTTTTCATGAATATTTTTTTCGAAAAATCACCATTTTTGGCGAATACACCGCCCGATTTTTTCAATAGCTCCCAGGTCATTTGAGCCATCGACTCCAAATCAACGGCCAAATGTCTTGTTATACTGGTAGAATGAGACACAGCAGTTTTTATTGGATTTTAGTGGAATTTCTATTTTTCATGAATATTTGATTGACAAATCACCATTTTTGGCGAATACACCGCCCGATTTTTTCAATAGCTCCCAGGTCATTTGAGCCATCGACTCCAAATCAATGCTGACATGTCTTGTTATACTGGTAGAATGAGACACAGCAGTTTTTATTGGATTTTAGTGGAATTTCTATTTTTCATGAATATTTTCATGAAAAATCACCATTTTTGGCGAATACACCGCCCGATTTTTTCAATAGCTCCCAGGTCATTTGAGCCATCGACTCCAAATCAACGGCCAAATGTCTTGTTATACTGGTAGAATGAGACACAGCAGTTTTTATTGGATTTTAGTGGAATTTCTATTTTTCATGAATATTTGAATGAAAAATTTACCATTTTTGGCGAATACACCGCCCGATTTTTTCAATAGCTCCCAGGTCATTTGAGCCATCGACTCCAAATCAACGGCCAAATGTCTTGTTATACTGGTAGAATGAGACACAGCAGTTTTTATTGGAGTTTAGTGGAATTTCTATTTTTCATGAATATTTGAATGACAAATCATCATTTTTGGCGAATACACCGCCCGATTTTTTCAATAGCTCCCAGGTCATTTGAGCCATCGACTCCAAATCAACGGCCAAATGTCTTGTCATACTGGTAGAATGAGACACAGCAGTTTGTATTGGATTTTAGTGGAATTTCTATTTTTCATGAATATTTTCGCCAAAAATGGTGAAAATAGCTCGCAGGTCATTTGAGCCATCGACTCCAAATCAATGCCGACATGTCTTGTTATACTGGTAGAATGAGACACAGCAGTTTTTTTTGGATTTTAGTGGAATTTCTATTTTTCATGAATATTTGAATGAAAAATCACCATTTTTGGCGAATACACCGCCCGATTTTTTCAATAGCTCCCAGGTCATTTGAGCCATCGACTCCAAATCAACGGCCAAATGTCTTGTCATACTGGTAGAATGAGACACAGCAGTTTTTATTGGATTTTAGTGGAATTTCTATTTTTCATGAATATTTTTTTCGAAAAATCACCATTTTTGGCGATTACACCGCCCGATTTTTTCAATAGCTCCCAGGTCATTTGAGCCATCGACTCTAAATCAATGCCGACATGTCTTGTTATACTGGTAGAATGAGACACAGCAGTTTTTGTTGGATTTTAGTGGAATTTCTATTTTTCATGAATATTTATAATGAAAAATCACCATTTTTGG
Source organism: Pagrus pagrus (assembly GCF_965226575.1). NCBI lineage: Eukaryota > Metazoa > Chordata > Actinopteri > Spariformes > Sparidae > Pagrus > Pagrus pagrus. The sequence continues at coordinate 141,220 of NW_028175354.1, forward strand.
CGAATACACCGCCCGATTTTTTCAATAGCTCCCAGGTCATTTGAGCCATCGACTCCAAATCAACGGCCAAATGTCTTGTTATACTGGTAGAATGAGACACAGCAGTTTTTTGGGGATTTTAGTGGAATTTCTATTTTTCATGAATATTTTCATCAAAAATCATCATTTTTTGGCGAATACACCGCCCGATTTTTTCAATAGCTCCCAGGTGATTTGAGCCATCGACTCCAAATCAACGGCCAAATGTCTTGTCATACTGGTAGAATGAGACACAGCAGTTTTTATTGGATTTCAGTGGAATTTCTATTTTTCATGAATATTTTCATGAAAACTCACCATTTTTGGCGAATACACCGCCCGATTTTTTCAATAGCTCCCAGGTCATTTGAGCCATCGACTCCAAATCAACGGCCAAATGTCTTGTTATACTGGTAGAATGAGACACAGCAGTTTTTATTGGATTTTAGTGGAATTTCTATTTTTCATGAATATTTCTTTCGAAAAATCACCATTTTTGGCGAATACACTGCCCGATTTTTTCAATAGCTCCCAGGTCATTTGAGCCATCGACTCCAAATCAACGGCCAAATGTCTTGTTATACTGGTAGAATGAGACACAGCAGTTTTTATTGGAGTTTAGTGGAATTTCTATTTTTCATGAATATTTGAATGAAAAATCACCATTTTTGGCGAATACACCGCCCGATTTTTTCAATAGCTCCCAGGTCATTTGAGCCATCGACTCCAAATCAACGGCCAAATGTCTTGTTATACTGGTAGAATGAGACACAGCAGTTTTTATTGGATTTTAGTGGAATTTCTATTTTTCATGAATATTTGAATGAAAAATTTACCATTTTTGGCGAATACACCGCCCGATTTTTTCAATAGCTCCCAGGTCATTTGAGCCATCGACTCCAAATCAACGGCCAAATGTCTTGTTATACTGGTAGAATGAGACACAGCAGTTTTTATTGGAGTTTAGTGGAATTTCTATTTTTCATGAATATTTGAATGACAAATCATCATTTTTGGCGAATACACCGCCCGATTTTTTCAATAGCTCCCAGGTCATTTGAGCCATCGACTCCAAATCAACGGCCAAATGTCTTGTCATACTGGTAGAATGAGACACAGCAGTTTGTATTGGATTTTAGTGGAATTTCTATTTTTCATGAATATTTTCGCCAAAAATGGTGAAAATAGCTCGCAGGTCATTTGAGCCATCGACTCCAAATCAATGCCAACATGTCTTGTTATACTGGTAGAATGAGACACAGCAGTTTTTTTTGGATTTTAGTGGAATTTCTATTTTTCATGAATATTTGAATGAAAAATCACCATTTTTGGCGAATACACCGCCCGATTTTTTCAATAGCTCCCAGGTCATTTGAGCCATCGACTCCAAATCAACGGCCAAATGTCTTGTTATACTGGTAGAATGAGACACAGCAGTTTTTATTGGATTTTAGTGGAATTTCTATTTTTCATGAATATCTTTTTCGAAAAATCACCATTTTTGGCGAATACACCGCCTGATTTTTTCAATAGCTCCCAGGTCATTTGAGCCATCGACTCCAAATCAATGCCGACATGTCTTGTTATACTGGTAGAATGAGACACAGCAGTTTTTGTTGGATTTTAGTGGAATTTCTATTTTTCATGAATATTTGAATGAAAAATCACCATTTTTGGCGAATACACCGCCCGATTTTTTCAATAGCTCCCAGGTCATTTGAGCCATGGACTCCAAATCAACGGCCAAATGTCTTGTCATACTGGTAGAATGAGACACAGCAGTTTTTATTGGATTTTAGTGGAATTTCAATTTTTCATGAATATTTTCATGAAAAATCACCATTTTTGGCGATTACACCGCCCGATTTTTTCAATAGCTCCCAGGTCATTTGAGCCATCGACTCTAAATCAATGCCGACATGTCTTGTTATACTGGTAGAATGAGACACAGCAGTTTTTGTTGGATTTTAGTGGAATTTCTATTTTTCATGAATATTTATAATGAAAAATCACCATTTTTGGCGAATACACCGCCCGATTTTTTCAATAGCTCCCAGGTCATTTGAGCCATCGACTCCAAATCAACGGCCAAATGTCTTGTCATACTGGTAGAATGAGACACAGCAGTTTTTATTGGATTTTAGTGGAATTTCTATTTTTCATGAATATTTATAATGAAAAATCACCATTTTTGGCGAACACCCCCGATTTTTTCAATAGCTCCCAGGTCATTTGAGCCATCGACTCCAAATCAATGGCCAAATGTCTTGTTATACTGGTAGAATGAGACACAGCAGTTTTTTGGGGATTTTAGTGGAATTTCTATTTTTCATGAATATTTTCATCAAAAATCATCATTTTTTGGCGAATACACCGCCCGATTTTTTCAATAGCTCCCAGGTGATTTGAGCCATCGACTCCAAATCAACGGCCAAATGTCTTGTCATACTGGTAGAATGAGACACAGCAGTTTTTATTGGATTTTAGTGGAATTTCTATTTTTCATGAATATTTTCATGAAAACTCACCATTTTTGGCGAATACACCGCCCGATTTTTTCAATAGCTCCCAGGTCATTTGAGCCATCGACTCCAAATCAACGGCCAAATGTCTTGTTATACTGGTAGAATGAGACACAGCAGTTTTTATTGGATTTTAGTGGAATTTCTATTTTTCATGAATATTTCTTTCGAAAAATCACCATTTTTGGCGAATACACTGCCCGATTTTTTCAATAGCTCCCAGGTCATTTGAGCCATCGACTCCAAATCAACGGCCAAATGTCTTGTTATACTGGTAGAATGAGACACAGCAGTTTTTATTGGAGTTTAGTGGAATTTCTATTTTTCATGAATATTTGAATGAAAAATCACCATTTTTGGCGAATACACCGCCCGATTTTTTCAATAGCTCCCAGGTCATTTGAGCCATCGACTCCAAATCAACGGCCAAATGTCTTGTTATACTGGTAGAATGAGACACAGCAGTTTTTATTGGATTTTAGTGGAATTTCTATTTTTCATGAATATTTTTTTCGAAAAATCACCATTTTTGGCGATTACACCGCCCGATTTTTTCAATAGCTCCCAGGTCATTTGAGCCATCGACTCTAAATCAATGCCGACATGTCTTGTTATACTGGTAGAATGAGACACAGCAGTTTTTGTTGGATTTTAGTGGAATTTCTATATTTCATGAATATTTATAATGAAAAATCACCATTTTTGGCGAATACACCGCCCGATTTTTTCAATAGCTCCCAGGTCATTTGAGCCATCGACTCCAAATCAATGGCCAAATGTCTTGTTATACTGGTAGAATGAGACACAGCAGTTTTTTGGGGATTTTAGTGGAATTTCTATTTTTCATGAATATTTTCATCAAAAATCATCATTTTTTGGCGAATACACCGCCCGATTTTTTCAATAGCTCCCAGGTGATTTGAGCCATCGACTCCAAATCAACGGCCAAATGTCTTGTCATACTGGTAGAATGAGACACAGCAGTTTTTATTGGATTTTAGTGGAATTTCTATTTTTCATGAATATTTTCATGAAAACTCACCATTTTTGGCGAATACACCGCCCGATTTTTTCAATAGCTCCCAGGTCATTTGAGCCATCGACTCCAAATCAACGGCCAAATGTCTTGTTATACTGGTAGAATGAGACACAGCAGTTTTTATTGGATTTTAGTGGAATTTCTATTTTTCATGAATATTTCTTTCGAAAAATCACCATTTTTGGCGAATACACTGCCCGATTTTTTCAATAGCTCCCAGGTCATTTGAGCCATCGACTCCAAATCAACGGCCAAATGTCTTGTTATACTGGTAGAATGAGACACAGCAGTTTTTATTGGAGTTTAGTGGAATTTCTATTTTTCATGAATATTTGAATGACAAATCATCATTTTTGGCGAATACACCGCCCGATTTTTTCAATAGCTCCCAGGTCATTTGAGCCATCGACTCCAAATCAACGGCCAAATGTCTTGTCATACTGGTAGAATGAGACACAGCAGTTTGTATTGGATTTTAGTGGAATTTCTATTTTTCATGAATATTTTCGCCAAAAATGGTGAAAATAGCTCGCAGGTCATTTGAGCCATCGACTCCAAATCAATGCCGACATGTCTTGTTATACTGGTAGAATGAGACACAGCAGTTTTTTTTGGATTTTAGTGGAATTTCTATTTTTCATGAATATTTGAATGAAAAATCACCATTTTTGGCGAATACACCGCCCGATTTTTTCAATAGCTCCCAGGTCATTTGAGCCATCGACTCCAAATCAACGGCCAAATGTCTTGTTATACTGGTAGAATGAGACACAGCAGTTTTTATTGGATTTTAGTGGAATTTCTATTTTTCATGAATATTTTTTTCGAAAAATCACCATTTTTGGCGATTACACCGCCCGATTTTTTCAATAGCTCCCAGGTCATTTGAGCCATCGACTCTAAATCAATGCCGACATGTCTTGTTATACTGGTAGAATGAGACACAGCAGTTTTTGTTGGATTTTAGTGGAATTTCTATTTTTCATGAATATTTATAATGAAAAATCACCATTTTTGGCGAATACACCGCCCGATTTTTTCAATAGCTCCCAGGTCATTTGAGCCATCGACTCCAAATCAACGGCCAAATGTCTTGTCATACTGGTAGAATGAGACACAGCAGTTTTTATTGGATTTTAGTGGAATTTCTATTTTTCATGAATATTTTTTTCGAAAAATCACCATTTTTGGCGATTACACCGCCCGATTTTTTCAATAGCTCCCAGGTCATTTGAGCCATCGACTCTAAATCAACGCCGACATGTCTTGTTATACTGGTAGAATGAGACACAGCAGTTTTTGTTGGATTTTAGTGGAATTTCTATTTTTCATGAATATTTATAATGAAAAATCACCATTTTTGGCGAACACCCCCGATTTTTTCAATAGCTCCCAGGTCATTTGAGCCATCGACTCCAAATCAATGGCCAAATGTCTTGTTATACTGGTAGAATGAGACACAGCAGTTTTTTGGGGATTTTAGTGGAATTTCTATTTTTCATGAATATTTTCATCAAAAATCACCATTTTTGGCGAATACACCGCCCGATTTTTTCAAAAGCTCCCAGGTCATTTGAGCCATCGACTCCAAATCAATGCCGACATGTCTTGTTATACTGGTAGAATGAGACACAGCAGTTTTTATTGGATTTTAGTGGAATTTCTATTTTTCATGAATATCTTTTTCGAAAAATCACCATTTTTGGCGAATACACCGCCCGATTTTTTCAATAGCTCCCAGGTCATTTGAGCCATCGACTCCAAATCAACGGCCAAATTACTTGTTATACTGGTAGAATGAGACACAGCAGTTTTTATTGGATTTTAGTGGAATTTCTATTTTTCATGAATATCTTTTTCGAAAAATCACCATTTTTGGCGAATACACCGCCCGATTTTTTCAATAGCTCCCAGGTCATTTGAGCCATCGACTCCAAATCAACGGCCAAATTACTTGTTATACTGGTAGAATGAGACACAGCAGTTTTTATTGGAGTTTAGTGGAATTTCTATTTTTCATGAATATTTGAATGAAAAATCACCATTTTTGGCGAATACACCGCCCGATTTTTTCAATAGCTCCCAGGTCATTTGAGCCATCGACTCCAAATCAACGGCCAAATGTCTTGTCATACTGGTAGAATGAGACACAGCAGTTTTTATAGGATTTTAGTGGAATTTCTATTTTTCATGAATATTTTCATCAAAAATCACCATTTTTGGCGAATACACCGCCCGATTTTTTCAATAGCTCCCAGGTCATTTGAGCCATCGACTCCAAATCAATGCCGACATGTCTTGTTATACTGGTAGAATGAGACACAGCAGTTTTTATTGGATTTTAGTGGAATTTCTATTTTTCATGAATATTTGAATGAAAAATCACCATTTTTGGCGAATACACCGCCCGATTTTTTCAATAGCTCCCAGGTCATTTGAGCCATGGACTCCAAATCAACGGCCAAATGTCTTGTCATACTGGTAGAATGAGACACAGCAGTTTTTATTGGATTTTAGTGGAATTTCTATTTTTCATGAATATTTGAATGAAAAATCACCATTTTTGGCGAATACACCGCCCAATTTTTTCAATAGCTCCCAGGTCATTTGAGCCATCGACTCCGAATCAACGGCCAAATGTCTTGTTATACTGGTAGAATGAGACACAGCAGTTTTTATTGGATTTTAGTGGAATTTCTATTTTTCATGAATATCTTTTTCGAAAAATCACCATTTTTGGCGAATACACCGCCCGATTTTTTCAATAGCTCCCAGGTCATTTGAGCCATCGACTCCAAATCAATGCCGACATGTCTTGTTATACTGGTAGAATGAGACACAGCAGTTTTTGTTGGATTTTAGTGGAATTTCTATTTTTCATGAATATTTTAATGAAAAATCACCATTTTTGGCGAATCCACCGCCCGATTTTTTCAATAGCTCCCAGGTCATTTGAGCCATCGACTCCAAATCAACGGCCAAATGTCTTGTTATACTGGTAGAATGAGACACAGCAGTTTTTATTGGAGTTTAGTGGAATTTCTATTTTTCATGAATATTTTCATCAAAAATCACCATTTTTTGGCGAATACACCGCCTGATTTTTTCAATAGCTCCCAGGTCATTTGAGCCATCGACTCCAAATCAACGGCCAAATGTCTTGTTATACTGGTAGAATGAGACACAGCAGTTTTTATTGGAGTTTAGTGGAATTTCTATTTTTCATGAATATTTGAATGACAAATCACCATTTTTGGCGAATACACCGCCCGATTTTTTCAATAGCTCCCAGGTCATTTGAGCCATCGACTCCAAATCAACGGCCAAATGTCTTGTTATACTGGTAGAATGAGACACAGCAGTTTTTATTGGAGTTTAGTGGAATTTCTATTTTTCATGAATATTTTCATCAAAAATCACCATTTTTTGGCGAATACACCGCCCGATTTTTTCAATAGCTCCCAGGTCATTTGAGCCATCGACTCCAAATCAACAGCCAAATGTCTAGTTATACTGGTAGAATGAGACACAGCAGTTTTTATTGGAGTTTAGTGGAATTTCTATTTTTCATGAATATTTTCATCAAAAATCACCATTTTTTGGCGAATACACCCCCCGTTTTTTTCAATAGCTCCCAGGTCATTTGAGCCATCGACTCCAAATCAATGCCGACATGTCTTGTTATACTGGTAGAATGAGACACAGCAGTTTTTATTGGATTTTAGTGGAATTTCTATTTTTCATGAATATTTGAATGAAAAATCACCATTTTTGGCGAATACACCGCCCGATTTTTTCAATAGCTCCCAGGTCATTTGAGCCATCGACTCCAAATCAATGCTGACATGTCTTGTTATACTGGTAGAATGAGACACAGCAGTTTTTGTTGGATTTTAGTGGAATTTCTATTTTTCATGAATCAAGCGTAGCGTTACTTCTGGCAGGCCACGTCGTCAAGCTCTAAATTGACATCAACAGCGTAGCTGTCAACACGGAGCAGATCAGCTGATGGCTCAGCTGACTCCCCGTGCCCGCTTCCTATTGGGAAATTGCATTCAGAGCGCGCTATTTAACTGCTCTAGCCCGACCTCACTTGCTGCTTCCTCTGCTGGCCTTTTTGCAACCCACCTCCACCCCAGCGCCTCCAGTCATCTGTTATGAATCTTACATTGTATCTTGTTGGTTGCTCTGCTCTGTCTGGGTTTTTCTTTGCTGCTGCGCTCCCTGCTTATGCCGTTCATGATGGCTCGTGAAGGGCAGGAAGGTGTGCTCTTCCTGCCTCAGGCTTTCCACGCAAGCGTGTGGAAGAGCAAGGGGTCCCAGAACAGTACCATACCGCTAAATGAAACTTGTGCAAGTGAATGAAGATTATTTTGACAAAGTGGTCCTGACTGAAATATTTTCATGAAAAATCACCATTTTTGGCGAATACACCGCCCGATTTTTTCAATAGCTCCCAGGTCATTTGAGCCATCGACTCCAAATCAACGGCCAAATGTCTTGTTATACTGGTAGAATGAGACACAGCAGTTTTTATTGGATTTTAGTGGAATTTCTATTTTTCATGAATATTTGAATGAAAAATTTACCATTTTTGGCGAATACACCGCCCGATTTTTTCAATAGCTCCCAGGTCATTTGAGCCATCGACTCCAAATCAACGGCCAAATGTCTTGTTATACTGGTAGAATGAGACACAGCAGTTTTTATTGGAGTTTAGTGGAATTTCTATTTTTCATGAATATTTGAATGACAAATCATCATTTTTGGCGAATACACCGCCCGATTTTTTCAATAGCTCCCAGGTCATTTGAGCCATCGACTCCAAATCAACGGCCAAATGTCTTGTCATACTGGTAGAATGAGACACAGCAGTTTGTATTGGATTTTAGTGGAATTTCTATTTTTCATGAATATTTTCGCCAAAAATGGTGAAAATAGCTCGCAGGTCATTTGAGCCATCGACTCCAAATCAATGCCGACATGTCTTGTTATACTGGTAGAATGAGACACAGCAGTTTTTTTTGGATTTTAGTGGAATTTCTATTTTTCATGAATATTTGAATGAAAAATCACCATTTTTGGCGAATACACCGCCCGATTTTTTCAATAGCTCCCAGGTCATTTGAGCCATCGACTCCAAATCAACGGCCAAATGTCTTGTTATACTGGTAGAATGAGACACAGCAGTTTTTATTGGATTTTAGTGGAATTTCTATTTTTCATGAATATTTTTTTCGAAAAATCACCATTTTTGGCGATTACACCGCCCGATTTTTTCAATAGCTCCCAGGTCATTTGAGCCATCGACTCTAAATCAATGCCGACATGTCTTGTTATACTGGTAGAATGAGACACAGCAGTTTTTGTTGGATTTTAGTGGAATTTCTATTTTTCATGAATATTTATAATGAAAAATCACCATTTTTGGCGAATACACCGCCCGATTTTTTCAATAGCTCCCAGGTCATTTGAGCCATCGACTCCAAATCAACGGCCAAATGTCTTGTCATACTGGTAGAATGAGACACAGCAGTTTTTATTGGATTTTAGTGGAATTTCTATTTTTCATGAATATTTTTTTCGAAAAATCACCATTTTTGGCGATTACACCGCCCGATTTTTTCAATAGCTCCCAGGTCATTTGAGCCATCGACTCTAAATCAACGCCGACATGTCTTGTTATACTGGTAGAATGAGACACAGCAGTTTTTGTTGGATTTTAGTGGAATTTCTATTTTTCATGAATATTTATAATGAAAAATCACCATTTTTGGCGAACACCCCCGATTTTTTCAATAGCTCCCAGGTCATTTGAGCCATCGACTCCAAATCAATGGCCAAATGTCTTGTTATACTGGTAGAATGAGACACAGCAGTTTTTTGGGGATTTTAGTGGAATTTCTATTTTTCATGAATATTTTCATCAAAAATCACCATTTTTGGCGAATACACCGCCCGATTTTTTCAAAAGCTCCCAGGTCATTTGAGCCATCGACTCCAAATCAATGCCGACATGTCTTGTTATACTGGTAGAATGAGACACAGCAGTTTTTATTCGATTTTAGTGGAATTTCTATTTTTCATGAATATTTGAATGAAAAATCACCATTTTTGGCGAATACACCGCCCGATTTTTTCAATAGCTCCCAGGTCATTTGAGCCATCGACTCCAAATCAACGGCCAAATGTCTTGTCATACTGGTAGAATGAGACACAGCAGTTTTTATTGGATTTTAGTGGAATTTCTATTTTTCATGAATATTTGAATGAAAAATCACCATTTTTGGCGAATACACCGCCCAATTTTTTCAATAGCTCCCAGGTCATTTGAGCCATCGACTCCGAATCAACGGCCAAATGTCTTGTTATACTGGTAGAATGAGACACAGCAGTTTTTATTGGATTTTAGTGGAATTTCTATTTTTCATGAATATCTTTTTCGAAAAATCACCATTTTTGGCGAATACACCGCCCGATTTTTTCAATAGCTCCCAGGTCATTTGAGCCATCGACTCCAAATCAACGGCCAAATTACTTGTTATACTGGTAGAATGAGACACAGCAGTTTTTATTGGAGTTTAGTGGAATTTCTATTTTTCATGAATATTTGAATGAAAAATCACCATTTTTGGCGAATACACCGCCCGATTTTTTCAATAGCTCCCAGGTCATTTGAGCCATCGACTCCAAATCAACGGCCAAATGTCTTGTCATACTGGTAGAATGAGACACAGCAGTTTTTATAGGATTTTAGTGGAATTTCTATTTTTCATGAATATTTTCATCAAAAATCACCATTTTTGGCGAATACACCGCCCGATTTTTTCAATAGCTCCCAGGTCATTTGAGCCATCGACTCCAAATCAATGCCGACATGTCTTGTTATACTGGTAGAATGAGACACAGCAGTTTTTATTGGATTTTAGTGGAATTTCTATTTTTCATGAATATTTGAATGAAAAATCACCATTTTTGGCGAATACACCGCCCGATTTTTTCAATAGCTCCCAGGTCATTTGAGCCATGGACTCCAAATCAACGGCCAAATGTCTTGTCATACTGGTAGAATGAGACACAGCAGTTTTTATTGGATTTTAGTGGAATTTCTATTTTTCATGAATATTTGAATGAAAAATCACCATTTTTGGCGAATACACCGCCCAATTTTTTCAATAGCTCCCAGGTCATTTGAGCCATCGACTCCGAATCAACGGCCAAATGTCTTGTTATACTGGTAGAATGAGACACAGCAGTTTTTATTGGATTTTAGTGGAATTTCTATTTTTCATGAATATCTTTTTCGAAAAATCACCATTTTTGGCGAATACACCGCCCGATTTTTTCAATAGCTCCCAGGTCATTTGAGCCATCGACTCCAAATCAATGCCGACATGTCTTGTTATACTGGTAGAATGAGACACAGCAGTTTTTGTTGGATTTTAGTGGAATTTCTATTTTTCATGAATATTTTAATGAAAAATCACCATTTTTGGCGAATCCACCGCCCGATTTTTTCAATAGCTCCCAGGTCATTTGAGCCATCGACTCCAAATCAACGGCCAAATGTCTTGTTATACTGGTAGAATGAGACACAGCAGTTTTTATTGGAGTTTAGTGGAATTTCTATTTTTCATGAATATTTTCATCAAAAATCACCATTTTTTGGCGAATACACCGCCTGATTTTTTCAATAGCTCCCAGGTCATTTGAGCCATCGACTCCAAATCAACGGCCAAATGTCTTGTTATACTGGTAGAATGAGACACAGCAGTTTTTATTGGAGTTTAGTGGAATTTCTATTTTTCATGAATATTTGAATGACAAATCACCATTTTTGGCGAATACACCGCCCGATTTTTTCAATAGCTCCCAGGTCATTTGAGCCATCGACTCCAAATCAACGGCCAAATGTCTTGTTATACTGGTAGAATGAGACACAGCAGTTTTTATTGGAGTTAAGTGGAATTTCTATTTTTCATGAATATTTTCATCAAAAATCACCATTTTTTGGCGAATACACCGCCCGATTTTTTCAATAGCTCCCAGGTCATTTGAGCCATCGACTCCAAATCAACAGCCAAATGTCTAGTTATACTGGTAGAATGAGACACAGCAGTTTTTATTGGAGTTTAGTGGAATTTCTATTTTTCATGAATATTTTCATCAAAAATCACCATTTTTTGGCGAATACACCGCCCGATTTTTTCAATAGCTCCCAGGTCATTTGAGCCATCGACTCCAAATCAATGCCGACATGTCTTGTTATACTGGTAGAATGAGACACAGCAGTTTTTATTGGATTTTAGTGGAATTTCTATTTTTCATGAATATTTGAATGAAAAATCACCATTTTTGGCGAATACACCGCCCGATTTTTTCAATAGCTCCCAGGTCATTTGAGCCATCGACTCCAAATCAATGCTGACATGTCTTGTTATACTGGTAGAATGAGACACAGCAGTTTTTGTTGGATTTTAGTGGAATTTCTATTTTTCATGAATCAAGCGTAGCGTTACTTCTGGCAGGCCACGTCGTCAAGCTCTAAATTGACATCAACAGCGTAGCTGTCAACACGGAGCAGATCAGCTGATGGCTCAGCTGACTCCCCGTGCCCGCTTCCTATTGGGAAATTGCATTCAGAGCGCGCTATTTAACTGCTCTAGCCCGACCTCACTTGCTGCTTCCTCTGCTCGCCTTTTTGCAACCCACCTCCACCCCAGCGCCTCCAGTCATCTGTTATGAATCTTACATTGTATCTTGTTGGTTGCTCTGCTCTGTCTGGGTTTTTCTTTGCTGCTGCGCTCCCTGCTTATGCCGTTCATGATGGCTCGTGAAGGGCAGGAAGGTGTGCTCTTCCTGCCTCAGGCTTTCCACGCAAGCGTGTGGAAGAGCAAGGGGTCCCAGAACAGTACCATACCGCTAAATGAAACTTGTGCAAGTGAATGAAGATTATTTTGACAAAGTGGTCCTGACTGAAATATTTTCATGAAAAATCACCATTTTTGGCGAATACACCGCCCGATTTTTTCAATAGCTCCCAGGTCATTTGAGCCATCGACTCCAAATCAACGGCCAAATGTCTTGTTATACTGGTAGAATGAGACACAGCAGTTTTTATTGGAGTTTAGTGGAATTTCTATTTTTCATGAATATTTGAATGACAAATCATCATTTTTGGCGAATACACCGCCCGATTTTTTCAATAGCTCCCAGGTCATTTGAGCCATCGACTCCAAATCAACGGCCAAATGTCTTGTCATACTGGTAGAATGAGACACAGCAGTTTGTATTGGATTTTAGTGGAATTTCTATTTTTCATGAATATTTTCGCCAAAAATGGTGAAAATAGCTCGCAGGTCATTTGAGCCATCGACTCCAAATCAATGCCGACATGTCTTGTTATACTGGTAGAATGAGACACAGCAGTTTTTTTTGGATTTTAGTGGAATTTCTATTTTTCATGAATATTTGAATGAAAAATCACCATTTTTGGCGAATACACCGCCCGATTTTTTCAATAGCTCCCAGGTCATTTGAGCCATCGACTCCAAATCAACGGCCAAATGTCTTGTTATACTGGTAGAATGAGACACAGCAGTTTTTATTGGATTTTAGTGGAATTTCTATTTTTCATGAATATTTTTTTCGAAAAATCACCATTTTTGGCGATTACACCGCCCGATTTTTTCAATAGCTCCCAGGTCATTTGAGCCATCGACTCTAAATCAATGCCGACATGTCTTGTTATACTGGTAGAATGAGACACAGCAGTTTTTGTTGGATTTTAGTGGAATTTCTATTTTTCATGAATATTTATAATGAAAAATCACCATTTTTGGCGAATACACCGCCCGATTTTTTCAATAGCTCCCAGGTCATTTGAGCCATCGACTCCAAATCAACGGCCAAATGTCTTGTCATACTGGTAGAATGAGACACAGCAGTTTTTATTGGATTTTAGTGGAATTTCTATTTTTCATGAATATTTTTTTCGAAAAATCACCATTTTTGGCGATTACACCGCCCGATTTTTTCAATAGCTCCCAGGTCATTTGAGCCATCGACTCTAAATCAACGCCGACATGTCTTGTTATACTGGTAGAATGAGACACAGCAGTTTTTGTTGGATTTTAGTGGAATTTCTATTTTTCATGAATATTTATAATGAAAAATCACCATTTTTGGCGAACACCCCCGATTTTTTCAATAGCTCCCAGGTCATTTGAGCCATCGACTCCAAATCAATGGCCAAATGTCTTGTTATACTGGTAGAATGAGACACAGCAGTTTTTTGGGGATTTTAGTGGAATTTCTATTTTTCATGAATATTTTCATCAAAAATCACCATTTTTGGCGAATACACCGCCCGATTTTTTCAAAAGCTCCCAGGTCATTTGAGCCATCGACTCCAAATCAATGCCGACATGTCTTGTTATACTGGTAGAATGAGACACAGCAGTTTTTATTGGATTTTAGTGGAATTTCTATTTTTCATGAATATCTTTTTCGAAAAATCACCATTTTTGGCGAATACACCGCCCGATTTTTTCAATAGCTCCCAGGTCATTTGAGCCATCGACTCCAAATCAACGGCCAAATTACTTGTTATACTGGTAGAATGAGACACAGCAGTTTTTATTGGAGTTTAGTGGAATTTCTATTTTTCATGAATATTTGAATGAAAAATCACCATTTTTGGCGAATACACCGCCCGATTTTTTCAATAGCTCCCAGGTCATTTGAGCCATCGACTCCAAATCAACGGCCAAATGTCTTGTCATACTGGTAGAATGAGACACAGCAGTTTTTATAGGATTTTAGTGGAATTTCTATTTTTCATGAATATTTTCATCAAAAATCACCATTTTTGGCGAATACACCGCCCGATTTTTTCAATAGCTCCCAGGTCATTTGAGCCATCGACTCCAAATCAATGCCGACATGTCTTGTTATACTGGTAGAATGAGACACAGCAGTTTTTATTGGATTTTAGTGGAATTTCTATTTTTCATGAATATTTGAATGAAAAATCACCATTTTTGGCGAATACACCGCCCGATTTTTTCAATAGCTCCCAGGTCATTTGAGCCATGGACTCCAAATCAACGGCCAAATGTCTTGTCATACTGGTAGAATGAGACACAGCAGTTTTTATTGGATTTTAGTGGAATTTCTATTTTTCATGAATATTTGAATGAAAAATCACCATTTTTGGCGAATACACCGCCCAATTTTTTCAATAGCTCCCAGGTCATTTGAGCCATCGACTCCGAATCAACGGCCAAATGTCTTGTTATACTGGTAGAATGAGACACAGCAGTTTTTATTGGATTTTAGTGGAATTTCTATTTTTCATGAATATCTTTTTCGAAAAATCACCATTTTTGGCGAATACACCGCCCGATTTTTTCAATAGCTCCCAGGTCATTTGAGCCATCGACTCCAAATCAATGCCGACATGTCTTGTTATACTGGTAGAATGAGACACAGCAGTTTTTGTTGGATTTTAGTGGAATTTCTATTTTTCATGAATATTTTAATGAAAAATCACCATTTTTGGCGAATCCACCGCCCGATTTTTTCAATAGCTCCCAGGTCATTTGAGCCATCGACTCCAAATCAACGGCCAAATGTCTTGTTATACTGGTAGAATGAGACACAGCAGTTTTTATTGGAGTTTAGTGGAATTTCTATTTTTCATGAATATTTTCATCAAAAATCACCATTTTTTGGCGAATACACCGCCTGATTTTTTCAATAGCTCCCAGGTCATTTGAGCCATCGACTCCAAATCAACGGCCAAATGTCTTGTTATACTGGTAGAATGAGACACAGCAGTTTTTATTGGAGTTTAGTGGAATTTCTATTTTTCATGAATATTTGAATGACAAATCACCATTTTTGGCGAATACACCGCCCGATTTTTTCAATAGCTCCCAGGTCATTTGAGCCATCGACTCCAAATCAACGGCCAAATGTCTTGTTATACTGGTAGAATGAGACACAGCAGTTTTTATTGGAGTTTAGTGGAATTTCTATTTTTCATGAATATTTTCATCAAAAATCACCATTTTTTGGCGAATACACCGCCCGATTTTTTCAATAGCTCCCAGGTCATTTGAGCCATCGACTCCAAATCAACAGCCAAATGTCTAGTTATACTGGTAGAATGAGACACAGCAGTTTTTATTGGAGTTTAGTGGAATTTCTATTTTTCATGAATATTTTCATCAAAAATCACCATTTTTTGGCGAATACACCGCCCGATTTTTTCAATAGCTCCCAGGTCATTTGAGCCATCGACTCCAAATCAATGCCGACATGTCTTGTTATACTGGTAGAATGAGACACAGCAGTTTTTATTGGATTTTAGTGGAATTTCTATTTTTCATGAATATTTGAATGAAAAATCACCATTTTTGGCGAATACACCGCCCGATTTTTTCAATAGCTCCCAGGTCATTTGAGCCATCGACTCCAAATCAATGCTGACATGTCTTGTTATACTGGTAGAATGAGACACAGCAGTTTTTGTTGGATTTTAGTGGAATTTCTATTTTTCATGAATCAAGCGTAGCGTTACTTCTGGCAGGCCACGTCGTCAAGCTCTAAATTGACATCAACAGCGTAGCTGTCAACACGGAGCAGATCAGCTGATGGCTCAGCTGACTCCCCGTGCCCGCTTCCTATTGGGAAATTGCATTCAGAGCGCGCTATTTAACTGCTCTAGCCCGACCTCACTTGCTGCTTCCTCTGCTGGCCTTTTTGCAACCCACCTCCACCCCAGCGCCTCCAGTCATCTGTTATGAATCTTACATTGTATCTTGTTGGTTGCTCTGCTCTGTCTGGGTTTTTCTTTGCTGCTGCGCTCCCTGCTTATGCCGTTCATGATGGCTCGTGAAGGGCAGGAAGGTGTGCTCTTCCTGCCTCAGGCTTTCCACGCAAGCGTGTGGAAGAGCAAGGGGTCCCAGAACAGTACCATACCGCTAAATGAAACTTGTGCAAGTGAATGAAGATTATTTTGACAAAGTGGTCCTGACTGAAATATTTTCATGAAAAATCACCATTTTTGGCGAATACACCGCCCGGTTTTTTCAATAGCTCCCAGGTCATTTGAGCCATCGACTCCAAATCAACGGCCAAATGTCTTGTTATACTGGTAGAATGAGACACAGCAGTTTTTGTTGGATTTTAGTGGAATTTCTATTTTTCATGAATATTTGAATGAAAAATCACCATTTTTGGCGAATACACCGCCCGATTTTTTCAATAGCTCCCAGGTCATTTCAGCCATCGACTCCAAATCAACGGCCAAATGTCTTGTCATACTGGTAGAATGAGACACAGCAGTTTCTATTGGATTTTAGTGGAATTTCTATTTTTCATGAATATCTTTTTCGAAAAATCACCATTTTTGGCGAATACACCGCCCGATTTTTTCAATAGCTCCCAGGTCATTTGAGCCATCGACTCCAAATCAATGCCGACATGTCTTGTTATACTGGTAGAATGAGACACAGCAGTTTTTATTGGAGTTTAGTGGAATTTCTATTTTTCATGAATATTTTAATGAAAAATCACCATTTTTGGCGAATACACCGCCCGATTTTTTCAATAGCTCCCAGGTCATTTGAGCCATCGACTCCAAATCAACGGCCAAATGTCTTGTTATACTGGTAGAATGAGACACAGCAGTTTTTATTGGATTTTAGTGGAATTTCTATTTTTCATGAATATTTGAATGACAAATCACCATTTTTGGCAAATACACCGCCAGATTGTTTCAATAGCTCCCAGGTCAGTTGAGCCATCGACTCCAAATCAACGGTCAAATGTCTTGTTATACTGGTAGAATGAGACACAGCAGTTTTTATTGGATTTTAGTGGAATTTCTATTTTTCATGAATATTTTTTCGAAAAATCACCATTTTTGGCGAATACACCTCCCGATTTTTTCAATAGCTCCCAGGTCATTTGAGCCATCGACTCCAAATCAACGGCCAAATGTCTTGTTATACTGGTAGAATGAGACACAGCAGTTTTTATTGGAGTTTAGTGGAATTTCTATTTTTCATGAATATTTGAATGAAAAATCACCATTTTTGGCGAATACACCGCCCGATTTTTTCAATAGCTCCCAGGTCATTTGAGCCATGGACTCCAAATCAACGGCCAAATGTCTTGTCATACTGGTAGAATGAGACACAGCAGTTTTTATTGGATTTTAGTGGAATTTCAATTTTTCATGAATATTTTCATGAAAAATCACCATTTTTGGCAAATACACCGCCCGATTTTTTCAATAGCTCCCAGGTCATTTGAGCCATCGACTCCAAATCAACGGCCAAATGTCTTGTTATACTGGTAGAATGAGACACAGCAGTTTTTATTGGAGTTTAGTGGAATTTCTATTTTTCATGAATATTTGAATGAAAAATCACCATTTTTGGCAAATACACCGCCCGATTTTTTCAATAGCTCCCAGGTCATTTGAGCCATCGACTCCAAATCAATGCCGACATGTCTTGTTATACTGGTAGAATGAGACACAGCAGTTTTTATAGGATTTTAGTGGAATTTCTATTTTTCATGAATATTTTCATCAAAAATCTCCATTTTTTGGCGAATACACCGCCCGATTTTTTCAATAGCTCCCAGGTCATTTGAGCCATCGACTCCAAATCAATGCCGACATGTCTTGTTATACTGGTAGAATGAGACACAGCAGTTTTTATTGGATTTTAGTGGAATTTCTATTTTTCATGAATATTTGAATGAAAAATCACCATTTTTGGCGAATACACCGCCCGATTTTTTCAATAGCTCCCAGGTCATTTGAGCCATCGACTCCAAATCAACGGCCAAATTACTTGTTATACTGGTAGAATGAGACACAGCAGTTTTTATTGGAGTTTAGTGGAATTTCTATTTTTCATGAATATTTGAATGAAAAATCACCATTTTTGGCGAATACACCGCCCGATTTTTTCAATAGCTCCCAGGTCATTTGAGCCATCGACTCCAAATCAACGGCCAAATGTCTTGTCATACTGGTAGAATGAGACACAGCAGTTTTTATTGGATTTTAGTGGAATTTCTATTTTTCATGAATATTTTCATGAAAAATCACCATTTTTGGCGAATACACCGCCCAATTTTTTCAATAGCTCCCAGGTCATTTGAGCCATCGACTCCGAATCAACGGCCAAATGTCTTGTTATACTGGTAGAATGAGACACAGCAGTTTTTATTGGATTTTAGTGGAATTTCTGTTTTTCATGAATATTTGAATGACAAATCACCATTTTTGGCGAATACACCGCCCGATTTTTTCAATAGCTCCCAGGTCATTTGAGCCATCGACTCCAAATCAATGCCGACATGTCTTGTTATACTGGTAGAATGAGACACAGCAGTTTTTATAGGATTTTAGTGGAATTTCTATTTTTCATGAATATTTTCATCAAAAATCACCATTTTTGGCGAATACACCGCCCGATTTTTTCAATAGCTCCCAGGTCATTTGAGCCATCGACTCCAAATCAATGCCGACATGTCTTGTTATACTGGTAGAATGAGACACAGCAGTTTTTATTGGATTTTAGTGGAATTTCTATTTTTCATGAATATTTGAATGAAAAATCACCATTTTTGGCGAATACACCGCCCGATTTTTTCAATAGCTCCCAGGTCATTTGAGCCATGGACTCCAAATCAACGGCCAAATGTCTTGTCATACTGGTAGAATGAGACACAGCAGTTTTTATTGGATTTTAGTGGAATTTCTATTTTTCATGAATATTTGAATGAAAAATCACCATTTTTGGCGAATACACCGCCCAATTTTTTCAATAGCTCCCAGGTCATTTGAGCCATCGACTCCGAATCAACGGCCAAATGTCTTGTTATACTGGTAGAATGAGACACAGCAGTTTTTATTGGATTTTAGTGGAATTTCTATTTTTCATGAATATTTTCATGAAAACTCACCATTTTTGGCGAATACACCGCCCGATTTTTTCAATAGCTCCCAGGTCATTTGAGCCATCGACTCCAAATCAACGGCCAAATGTCTTGTTATACTGGTAGAATGAGACACAGCAGTTTTTATTGGATTTTAGTGGAATTTCTATTTTTCATGAATATTTTTTTCGAAAAATCACCATTTTTGGCGAATACACCGCCCGATTTTTTCAATAGCTCCCAGGTCATTTGAGCCATCGACTCCAAATCAACGGCCAAATTACTTGTTATACTGGTAGAATGAGACACAGCAGTTTTTATTGGAGTTTAGTGGAATTTCTATTTTTCATGAATATTTGAATGAAAAATCACCATTTTTGGCGAATACACCGCCCGATTTTTTCAATAGCTCCCAGGTCATTTGAGCCATCGACTCCAAATCAACGGCCAAATGTCTTGTCATACTGGTAGAATGAGACACAGCAGTTTTTATAGGATTTTAGTGGAATTTCTATTTTTCATGAATATTTTCATCAAAAATCACCATTTTTGGCGAATACACCGCCCGATTTTTTCAATAGCTCCCAGGTCATTTGAGCCATCGACTCCAAATCAATGCCGACATGTCTTGTTATACTGGTAGAATGAGACACAGCAGTTTTTATTGGATTTTAGTGGAATTTCTATTTTTCATGAATATTTGAATGAAAAATCACCATTTTTGGCGAATACACCGCCCGATTTTTTCAATAGCTCCCAGGTCATTTGAGCCATCGACTCCAAATCAACGGCCAAATGTCTTGTCATACTGGTAGAATGAGACACAGCAGTTTTTATTGGATTTTAGTGGAATTTCTATTTTTCATGAATATTTGAATGAAAAATCACCATTTTTGGCGAATACACCGCCCAATTTTTTCAATAGCTCCCAGGTCATTTGAGCCATCGACTCCGAATCAACGGCCAAATGTCTTGTTATACTGGTAGAATGAGACACAGCAGTTTTTATTGGATTTTAGTGGAATTTCTATTTTTCATGAATATCTTTTTCGAAAAATCACCATTTTTGGCGAATACACCGCCCGATTTTTTCAATAGCTCCCAGGTCATTTGAGCCATCGACTCCAAATCAACGGCCAAATTACTTGTTATACTGGTAGAATGAGACACAGCAGTTTTTATTGGAGTTTAGTGGAATTTCTATTTTTCATGAATATTTGAATGAAAAATCACCATTTTTGGCGAATACACCGCCCGATTTTTTCAATAGCTCCCAGGTCATTTGAGCCATCGACTCCAAATCAACGGCCAAATGTCTTGTCATACTGGTAGAATGAGACACAGCAGTTTTTATAGGATTTTAGTGGAATTTCTATTTTTCATGAATATTTTCATCAAAAATCACCATTTTTGGCGAATACACCGCCCGATTTTTTCAATAGCTCCCAGGTCATTTGAGCCATCGACTCCAAATCAATGCCGACATGTCTTGTTATACTGGTAGAATGAGACACAGCAGTTTTTATTGGATTTTAGTGGAATTTCTATTTTTCATGAATATTTGAATGAAAAATCACCATTTTTGGCGAATACACCGCCCGATTTTTTCAATAGCTCCCAGGTCATTTGAGCCATCGACTCCAAATCAACGGCCAAATGTCTTGTCATACTGGTAGAATGAGACACAGCAGTTTTTATTGGATTTTAGTGGAATTTCTATTTTTCATGAATATTTGAATGAAAAATCACCATTTTTGGCGAATACACCGCCCAATTTTTTCAATAGCTCCCAGGTCATTTGAGCCATCGACTCCGAATCAACGGCCAAATGTCTTGTTATACTGGTAGAATGAGACACAGCAGTTTTTATTGGATTTTAGTGGAATTTCTATTTTTCATGAATATCTTTTTCGAAAAATCACCATTTTTGGCGAATACACCGCCCGATTTTTTCAATAGCTCCCAGGTCATTTGAGCCATCGACTCCAAATCAATGCCGACATGTCTTGTTATACTGGTAGAATGAGACACAGCAGTTTTTGTTGGATTTTAGTGGAATTTCTATTTTTCATGAATATTTGAATGAAAAATCACCATTTTTGGCGAATCCACCGCCCGATTTTTTCAATAGCTCCCAGGTCATTTGAGCCATCGACTCCAAATCAACGGCCAAATGTCTTGTTATACTGGTAGAATGAGACACAGCAGTTTTTATTGGAGTTTAGTGGAATTTCTATTTTTCATGAATATTTTCATCAAAAATCACCATTTTTTGGCGAATACACCGCCTGATTTTTTCAATAGCTCCCAGGTCATTTGAGCCATCGACTCCAAATCAACGGCCAAATGTCTTGTTATACTGGTAGAATGAGACACAGCAGTTTTTATTGGAGTTTAGTGGAATTTCTATTTTTCATGAATATTTGAATGACAAATCACCATTTTTGGCGAATACACCGCCCGATTTTTTCAATAGCTCCCAGGTCATTTGAGCCATCGACTCCAAATCAACGGCCAAATGTCTTGTTATACTGGTAGAATGAGACACAGCAGTTTTTATTGGAGTTTAGTGGAATTTCTATTTTTCATGAATATTTTCATCAAAAATCACCATTTTTTGGCGAATACACCGCCCGATTTTTTCAATAGCTCCCAGGTCATTTGAGCCATCGACTCCAAATCAACAGCCAAATGTCTAGTTATACTGGTAGAATGAGACACAGCAGTTTTTATTGGAGTTTAGTGGAATTTCTATTTTTCATGAATATTTTCATCAAAAATCACCATTTTTTGGCGAATACACCGCCCGATTTTTTCAATAGCTCCCAGGTCATTTGAGCCATCGACTCCAAATCAATGCCGACATGTCTTGTTATACTGGTAGAATGAGACACAGCAGTTTTTATTGGATTTTAGTGGAATTTCTATTTTTCATGAATATTTGAATGAAAAATCACCATTTTTGGCGAATACACCGCCCGATTTTTTCAATAGCTCCCAGGTCATTTGAGCCATCGACTCCAAATCAATGCTGACATGTCTTGTTATACTGGTAGAATGAGACACAGCAGTTTTTGTTGGATTTTAGTGGAATTTCTATTTTTCATGAATCAAGCGTAGCGTTACTTCTGGCAGGCCACGTCGTCAAGCTCTAAATTGACATCAACAGCGTAGCTGTCAACACGGAGCAGATCAGCTGATGGCTCAGCTGACTCCCCGTGCCCGCTTCCTATTGGGAAATTGCATTCAGAGCGCGCTATTTAACTGCTCTAGCCCGACCTCACTTGCTGCTTCCTCTGCTGGCCTTTTTGCAACCCACCTCCACCCCAGCGCCTCCAGTCATCTGTTATGAATCTTACATTGTATCTTGTTGGTTGCTCTGCTCTGTCTGGGTTTTTCTTTGCTGCTGCGCTCCCTGCTTATGCCGTTCATGATGGCTCGTGAAGGGCAGGAAGGTGTGCTCTTCCTGCCTCAGGCTTTCCACGCAAGCGCGTGGAAGAGCAAGGGGTCCCAGAACAGTACCATACCGCTAAATGAAACTTGTGCAAGTGAATGAAGATTATTTTGACAAAGTGGTCCTGACTGAAATATTTTCATGAAAAATCACCATTTTTGGCGAATACACCGCCCGATTTTTTCAATAGCTCCCAGGTCATTTGAGCCATCGACTCCAAATCAACTGCCACATGTCTTGTTATACTGGTAGAATGAGACACAGCAGTTTTTATTGGATTTTAGTGGAATTTCTATTTTTCATGAATATCTTTTTCGAAAAATCACCATTTTTGGCGAATACACCGCCCGATTTTTTCAATAGCTCCCAGGTCATTTGAGCCATCGACTCCAAATCAATGCCGACATGTCTTGTTATACTGGTAGAATGAGACACAGCAGTTTTTGTTGGATTTTAGTGGAATTTCTATTTTTCATGAATATTTTAATGAAAAATCACCATTTTTGGCGAATCCACCGCCCGATTTTTTCAATAGCTCCCAGGTCATTTGAGCCATCGACTCCAAATCAACGGCCAAATAACTTGTTATACTGGTAGAATGAGACACAGCAGTTTTTATTGGAGTTTAGTGGAATTTCTATTTTTCATGAATATTTTCATCAAAAATCACCATTTTTTGGCGAATACACCGCCTGCTTTTTTCAATAGCTCCCAGGTCATTTGAGCCATCGACTCCAAATCAACGGCCAAATGTCTTGTTATACTGGTAGAATGAGACACAGCAGTTTTTATTGGAGTTTAGTGGAATTTCTATTTTTCATGAATATTTGAATGACAAATCACCATTTTTGGCGAATACACCGCCCGATTTTTTCAATAGCTCCCAGGTCATTTGAGCCATGGACTCCAAATCAACGGCCAAATGTCTTGTCATACTGGTAGAATGAGACACAGCAGTTTTTATTGGATTTTAGTGGAATTTCAATTTTTCATGAATATTTTCATGAAAAATCACCATTTTTGGCAAATACACCGCCCGATTTTTTCAATAGCTCCCAGGTCATTTGAGCCATCGACTCCAAATCAACGGCCAAATGTCTTGTTATACTGGTAGAATGAGACACAGCAGTTTTTATTGGAGTTTAGTGGAATTTCTATTTTTCATGAATATTTGAATGAAAAATCACCATTTTTGGCAAATACACCGCCCGATTTTTTCAATAGCTCCCAGGTCATTTGAGCCATCGACTCCAAATCAATGCCGACATGTCTTGTTATACTGGTAGAATGAGACACAGCAGTTTTTATAGGATTTTAGTGGAATTTCTATTTTTCATGAATATTTTCATCAAAAATCTCCATTTTTTGGCGAATACACCGCCCGATTTTTTCAATAGCTCCCAGGTCATTTGAGCCATCGACTCCAAATCAATGCCGACATGTCTTGTTATACTGGTAGAATGAGACACAGCAGTTTTTATTGGATTTTAGTGGAATTTCTATTTTTCATGAATATTTGAATGAAAAATCACCATTTTTGGCGAATACACCGCCCGATTTTTTCAATAGCTCCCAGGTCATTTGAGCCATCGACTCCAAATCAACGGCCAAATGTCTTGTCATACAGGTAGAATGAGACACAGCAGTTTTTATTGGATTTTAGTGGAATTTCTATTTTTCATGAATATTTTCATGAAAAATCACCATTTTTGGCGAATACACCGCCCAATTTTTTCAATAGCTCCCAGGTCATTTGAGCCATCGACTCCGAATCAACGGCCAAATGTCTTGTTATACTGGTAGAATGAGACACAGCAGTTTTTATTGGATTTTAGTGGAATTTCTGTTTTTCATGAATATTTGAATGACAAATCACCATTTTTGGCGAATACACCGCCCGATTTTTTCAATAGCTCCCAGGTCATTTGAGCCATCGACTCCAAATCAATGCCGACATGTCTTGTTATACTGGTAGAATGAGACACAGCAGTTTTTATAGGATTTTAGTGGAATTTCTATTTTTCATGAATATTTGAATCAAAAATCACCATTTTTGGCGAATACACCGCCCGATTTTTTCAATAGCTCCCAGGTCATTTGAGCCATCGACTCCAAATCAACGGCCAAATGTCTTGTCATACTGGTAGAATGAGACACAGCAGTTTTTATTGGATTTTAGTAGAATTTCTATTTTTCATGAATATTTGAATGAAAAATCACCATTTTTGGCGAATACACCGCCCAATTTTTTCAATAGCTCCCAGGTCATTTGAGCCATCGACTCCGAATCAACGGCCAAATGTCTTGTTATACTGGTAGAATGAGACACAGCAGTTTTTATTGGATTTTAGTGGAATTTCTATTTTTCATGAATATCTTTTTCGAAAAATCACCATTTTTGGCGAATACACCGCCCGATTTTTTCAATAGCTCCCAGGTCATTTGAGCCATCGACTCCAAATCAATGCCGACATGTCTTGTTATACTGGTAGAATGAGACACAGCAGTTTTTGTTGGATTTTAGTGGAATTTCTATTTTTCATGAATATTTGAATGAAAAATCACCATTTTTGGCGAATCCACCGCCCGATTTTTTCAATAGCTCCCAGGTCATTTGAGCCATCGACTCCAAATCAACGGCCAAATGTCTTGTCATACTGGTAGAATGAGACACAGCAGTTTTTATTGGATTTTAGTGGAATTTCTATTTTTCATGAATATTTTCATGAAAAATCACCATTTTTGGCGAATACACCGCCCAATTTTTTCAATAGCTCCAAGGTCATTTGAGCCATCGACTCCAAATCAATGCCGACATGTCTTGTTATACTGGTAGAATGAGACACAGCAGTTTTTGTTGGATTTTAGTGGAATTTCTATTTTTCATGAATATTTTAATGAAAAATCACCATTTTTGGCGAATCCACCGCCCGATTTTTTCAATAGCTCCCAGGTCATTTGAGCCATCGACTCCAAATCAACGGCCAAATGTCTTGTTATACTGGTAGAATGAGACACAGCAGTTTTTATTGGAGTTTAGTGGAATTTCTATTTTTCATGAATATTTTCATCAAAAATCACCATTTTTTGGCGAATACACCGCCTGATTTTTTCAATAGCTCCCAGGTCATTTGAGCCATCGACTCCAAATCAACGGCCAAATGTCTTGTTATACTGGTAGAATGAGACACAGCAGTTTTTATTGGAGTTTAGTGGAATTTCTATTTTTCATGAATATTTGAATGAAAAATCACCATTTTTGGCGAATACACCGCCCGATTTTTTCAATAGCTCCCAGGTCATTTGAGCCATCGACTCCAAATCAACGGCCAAATGTCTTGTCATACTGGTAGAATGAGACACAGCAGTTTTTATTGGATTTTAGTGGAATTTCTATTTTTCATGAATATTTTCATGAAAAATCACCATTTTTGGCGAATACACCGCCCAATTTTTTCAATAGCTCCCAGGTCATTTGAGCCATCGACTCCGAATCAACGGCCAAATGTCTTGTTATACTGGTAGAATGAGACACAGCAGTTTTTATTGGATTTTAGTGGAATTTCTGTTTTTCATGAATATTTGAATGACAAATCACCATTTTTGGCGAATACACCGCCCGATTTTTTCAATAGCTCCCAGGTCATTTGAGCCATCGACTCCAAATCAATGCCGACATGTCTTGTTATACTGCTAGAATGAGACACAGCAGTTTTTATAGGATTTTAGTGGAATTTCTATTTTTCATGAATATTTTCATCAAAAATCACCATTTTTGGCGAATACACCGCCCGATTTTTTCAATAGCTCCCAGGTCATTTGAGCCATCGACTCCAAATCAATGCCGACATGTCTTGTTATACTGGTAGAATGAGACACAGCAGTTTTTATTGGATTTTAGTGGAATTTCTATTTTTCATGAATATTTGAATGAAAAATCACCATTTTTGGCGAATACACCGCCCAATTTTTTCAATAGCTCCCAGGTCATTTGAGCCATCGACTCCGAATCAACGGCCAAATGTCTTGTTATACTGGTAGAATGAGACACAGCAGTTTTTATTGGATTTTAGTGGAATTTCTATTTTTCATGAATATCTTTTTCGAAAAATCACCATTTTTGGCGAATACACCGCCCGATTTTTTCAATAGCTCCCAGGTCATTTGAGCCATCGACTCCAAATCAATGCCGACATGTCTTGTTATACTGGTAGAATGAGACACAGCAGTTTTTGTTGGATTTTAGTGGAATTTCTATTTTTCATGAATATTTTAATGAAAAATCACCATTTTTGGCGAATCCACCGCCCGATTTTTTCAATAGCTCCCAGGTCATTTGAGCCATCGACTCCAAATCAACGGCCAAATGTCTTGTTATACTGGTAGAATGAGACACAGCAGTTTTTATTGGAGTTTAGTGGAATTTCTATTTTTCATGAATATTTGAATGACAAATCACCATTTTTGGCGAATACACCGCCCGATTTTTTCAATAGCTCCCAGGTCATTTGAGCCACCGACTCCAAATCAATGCCGACATGTCTTGTTATACTGGTAGAATGAGACACAGCAGTTTTTATTGGAGTTTAGTGGAATTTCTATTTTTCATGAATATTTTAATGAAAAATCACCATTTTTGGCGAGTACACCGCCCGATTTTTTCAATAGCTTCCAGGTCATTTGAGCCATAGACTCCAAATCAACGGCCAAATGTCTTGTTATACTGGTAGAATGAGACACAGCAGTTTTTATTGGAGTTTAGTGGAATTTCTATTTTTCATGAATATTTTCATCAAAAATCACCATTTTTGGCAAATACACCGCCCGATTTTTTCAATAGCTCCCAGGTCATTTGAGCCATCGACTCCAAATCAACAGCCAAATGTCTAGTTATACTGGTAGAATGAGACACAGCAGTTTTTATTGGAGTTTAGTGGAATTTCTATTTTTCATGAATATTTTCATCAAAAATCACCATTTTTTGGCGAATACACCGCCCGATTTTTTCAATAGCTCCCAGGTCATTTGAGCCATCGACTCCAAATCAATGCCGACATGTCTTGTTATACTGGTAGAATGAGACACAGCAGTTTTTATAGGATTTTAGTGGAATTTCTATTTTTCATGAATATTTGAATCAAAAATCACCATTTTTGGCGAATACACCGCCCGATTTTTTCAATAGCTCCCAGGTCATTTGAGCCATCGACTCCAAATCAACGGCCAAATGTCTTGTCATACTGGTAGAATGAGACACAGCAGTTTTTATTGGATTTTAGTAGAATTTCTATTTTTCATGAATATTTGAATGAAAAATCACCATTTTTGGCGAATACACCGCCCAATTTTTTCAATAGCTCCCAGGTCATTTGAGCCATCGACTCCGAATCAACGGCCAAATGTCTTGTTATACTGGTAGAATGAGACACAGCAGTTTTTATTGGATTTTAGTGGAATTTCTATTTTTCATGAATATCTTTTTCGAAAAATCACCATTTTTGGCGAATACACCGCCCGATTTTTTCAATAGCTCCCAGGTCATTTGAGCCATCGACTCCAAATCAATGCCGACATGTCTTGTTATACTGGTAGAATGAGACACAGCAGTTTTTGTTGGATTTTAGTGGAATTTCTATTTTTCATGAATATTTGAATGAAAAATCACCATTTTTGGCGAATCCACCGCCCGATTTTTTCAATAGCTCCCAGGTCATTTGAGCCATCGACTCCAAATCAACGGCCAAATGTCTTGTCATACTGGTAGAATGAGACACAGCAGTTTTTATTGGATTTTAGTGGAATTTCTATTTTTCATGAATATTTTCATGAAAAATCACCATTTTTGGCGAATACACCGCCCAATTTTTTCAATAGCTCCAAGGTCATTTGAGCCATCGACTCCAAATCAATGCCGACATGTCTTGTTATACTGGTAGAATGAGACACAGCAGTTTTTGTTGGATTTTAGTGGAATTTCTATTTTTCATGAATATTTTAATGAAAAATCACCATTTTTGGCGAATCCACCGCCCGATTTTTTCAATAGCTCCCAGGTCATTTGAGCCATCGACTCCAAATCAACGGCCAAATGTCTTGTTATACTGGTAGAATGAGACACAGCAGTTTTTATTGGAGTTTAGTGGAATTTCTATTTTTCATGAATATTTTCATCAAAAATCACCATTTTTTGGCGAATACACCGCCTGATTTTTTCAATAGCTCCCAGGTCATTTGAGCCATCGACTCCAAATCAACGGCCAAATGTCTTGTTATACTGGTAGAATGAGACACAGCAGTTTTTATTGGAGTTTAGTGGAATTTCTATTTTTCATGAATATTTGAATGAAAAATCACCATTTTTGGCGAATACACCGCCCGATTTTTTCAATAGCTCCCAGGTCATTTGAGCCATCGACTCCAAATCAACGGCCAAATGTCTTGTCATACTGGTAGAATGAGACACAGCAGTTTTTATTGGATTTTAGTGGAATTTCTATTTTTCATGAATATTTTCATGAAAAATCACCATTTTTGGCGAATACACCGCCCAATTTTTTCAATAGCTCCCAGGTCATTTGAGCCATCGACTCCGAATCAACGGCCAAATGTCTTGTTATACTGGTAGAATGAGACACAGCAGTTTTTATTGGATTTTAGTGGAATTTCTGTTTTTCATGAATATTTGAATGACAAATCACCATTTTTGGCGAATACACCGCCCGATTTTTTCAATAGCTCCCAGGTCATTTGAGCCATCGACTCCAAATCAATGCCGACATGTCTTGTTATACTGCTAGAATGAGACACAGCAGTTTTTATAGGATTTTAGTGGAATTTCTATTTTTCATGAATATTTTCATCAAAAATCACCATTTTTGGCGAATACACCGCCCGATTTTTTCAATAGCTCCCAGGTCATTTGAGCCATCGACTCCAAATCAATGCCGACATGTCTTGTTATACTGGTAGAATGAGACACAGCAGTTTTTATTGGATTTTAGTGGAATTTCTATTTTTCATGAATATTTGAATGAAAAATCACCATTTTTGGCGAATACACCGCCCAATTTTTTCAATAGCTCCCAGGTCATTTGAGCCATCGACTCCGAATCAACGGCCAAATGTCTTGTTATACTGGTAGAATGAGACACAGCAGTTTTTATTGGATTTTAGTGGAATTTCTATTTTTCATGAATATCTTTTTCGAAAAATCACCATTTTTGGCGAATACACCGCCCGATTTTTTCAATAGCTCCCAGGTCATTTGAGCCATCGACTCCAAATCAATGCCGACATGTCTTGTTATACTGGTAGAATGAGACACAGCAGTTTTTGTTGGATTTTAGTGGAATTTCTATTTTTCATGAATATTTTAATGAAAAATCACCATTTTTGGCGAATCCACCGCCCGATTTTTTCAATAGCTCCCAGGTCATTTGAGCCATCGACTCCAAATCAACGGCCAAATGTCTTGTTATACTGGTAGAATGAGACACAGCAGTTTTTATTGGAGTTTAGTGGAATTTCTATTTTTCATGAATATTTGAATGACAAATCACCATTTTTGGCGAATACACCGCCCGATTTTTTCAATAGCTCCCAGGTCATTTGAGCCACCGACTCCAAATCAATGCCGACATGTCTTGTTATACTGGTAGAATGAGACACAGCAGTTTTTATTGGAGTTTAGTGGAATTTCTATTTTTCATGAATATTTTAATGAAAAATCACCATTTTTGGCGAGTACACCGCCCGATTTTTTCAATAGCTTCCAGGTCATTTGAGCCATAGACTCCAAATCAACGGCCAAATGTCTTGTTATACTGGTAGAATGAGACACAGCAGTTTTTATTGGAGTTTAGTGGAATTTCTATTTTTCATGAATATTTTCATCAAAAATCACCATTTTTGGCAAATACACCGCCCGATTTTTTCAATAGCTCCCAGGTCATTTGAGCCATCGACTCCAAATCAACAGCCAAATGTCTAGTTATACTGGTAGAATGAGACACAGCAGTTT
The DNA here is from genome assembly GCF_965226575.1 of Pagrus pagrus. Classification (NCBI taxonomy): domain Eukaryota; kingdom Metazoa; phylum Chordata; class Actinopteri; order Spariformes; family Sparidae; genus Pagrus; species Pagrus pagrus. Next base: position 172,239 of record NW_028175354.1, read on the forward strand.
TTATTGGAGTTTAGTGGAATTTCTATTTTTCATGAATATTTTCATCAAAAATCACCATTTTTTGGCGAATACACCGCCCGATTTTTTCAATAGCTCCCAGGTCATTTGAGCCATCGACTCCAAATCAATGCCGACATGTCTTGTTATACTGGTAGAATGAGACACAGCAGTTTTTATTGGATTTTAGTGGAATTTCTATTTTTCATGAATATTTGAATGAAAAATCACCATTTTTGGCGAATACACCGCCCGATTTTTTCAATAGCTCCCAGGTCATTTGAGCCATCGACTCCAAATCAACGGCCAAATGTCTTGTCATACTGGTAGAATGAGACACAGCAGTTTTTATTGGATTTTAGTGGAATTTCTATTTTTCATGAATATTTTCATGAAAAATCACCATTTTTGGCGAATACACCGCCCAATTTTTTCAATACCTCCCAGGTCATTTGAGCCATCGACTCCGAATCAACGGCCAAATGTCTTGTTATACTGGTAGAATGAGACACAGCAGTTTTTATTGGATTTTAGTGGAATTTCTGTTTTTCATGAATATTTGAATGACAAATCACCATTTTTGGCGAATACACCGCCCGATTTTTTCAATAGCTCCCAGGTCATTTGAGCCATCGACTCCAAATCAATGCCGACATGTCTTGTTATACTGGTAGAATGAGACACAGCAGTTTTTATAGGATTTTAGTGGAATTTCTATTTTTCATGAATATTTTCATCAAAAATCACCATTTTTGGCGAATACACCGCCCGATTTTTTCAATAGCTCCCAGGTCATTTGAGCCATCGACTCCAAATCAATGCCGACATGTCTTGTTATACTGGTAGAATGAGACACAGCAGTTTTTATTGGATTTTAGTGGAATTTCTATTTTTCATGAATATTTGAATGAAAAATCACCATTTTTGGCGAATACACCGCCCGATTTTTTCAATAGCTCCCAGGTCATTTGAGCCATCGACTCCAAATCAACGGCCAAATGTCTTGTCATACTGGTAGAATGAGACACAGCAGTTTTTATTGGATTTCAGTGGAATTTCTATTTTTCATGAATATTTTCATGAAAAATCACCATTTTTGGCGAATACACCGCCCAATTTTTTCAATAGCTCCCAGGTCATTTGAGCCATCGACTCCGAATCAACGGCCAAATGTCTTGTTATACTGGTAGAATGAGACACAGCAGTTTTTATTGGATTTTAGTGGAATTTCTATTTTTCATGAATATCTTTTTCGAAAAATCACCATTTTTGGCGAATACACCGCCCGATTTTTTCAATAGCTCCCAGGTCATTTGAGCCATCGACTCCAAATCAATGCCGACATGTCTTGTTATACTGGTAGAATGAGACACAGCAGTTTTTGTTGGATTTTAGTGGAATTTCTATTTTTCATGAATATTTTAATGAAAAATCACCATTTTTGGCGAATCCACCGCCCGATTTTTTCAATAGCTCCCAGGTCATTTGAGCCATCGACTCCAAATCAACGGCCAAATGTCTTGTTATACTGGTAGAATGAGACACAGCAGTTTTTATTGGAGTTTAGTGGAATTTCTATTTTTCATGAATATTTTCATCAAAAATCACCATTTTTTGGCGAATACACCGCCTGATTTTTTCAATAGCTCCCAGGTCATTTGAGCCATCGACTCCAAATCAACGGCCAAATGTCTTGTTATACTGGTAGAATGAGACACAGCAGTTTTTATTGGAGTTTAGTGGAATTTCTATTTTTCATGAATATTTGAATGACAAATCACCATTTTTGGCGAATACACCGCCCGATTTTTTCAATAGCTCCCAGGTCATTTGAGCCATCGACTCCAAATCAACGGCCAAATGTCTTGTTATACTGGTAGAATGAGACACAGCAGTTTTTATTGGAGTTTAGTGGAATTTCTATTTTTCATGAATATTTTCATCAAAAATCACCATTTTTTGGCGAATACACCGCCCAATTTTTTCAATAGCTCCCAGGTCATTTGAACCATCGACTCCAAATCAACAGCCAAATGTCTAGTTATACTGGTAGAATGAGACACAGCAGTTTTTATTGGAGTTTAGTGGAATTTCTATTTTTCATGAATATTTTCATCAAAAATCACCATTTTTTGGCGAATACACCGCCCGACTTTTTCAATAGCTCCCAGGTCATTTGATCCATCGACTCCACATCAACGGCCAAATGTCTTGTTATACTGGTAGAATGAGACACAGCAGTTTTTGTTGGATTTTAGTGGAATTTCTATTTTTCATGAATATTTTAATGAAAAATCACCATTTTTGGCGAATACACCGCCCGATTTTTTCAATAGCTCCCAGGTCATTTGAGCCATCGACTCCAAATCAACGGCCAAATGTCTTGTTATACTGGTAGAATGAGACACAGCAGTTTTTATTGGATTTTAGTGGACTTTCTATTTTTCATGAATACTTTCATGAAAAATCACCATTTTTGGCGAATACACCGCCCGTTTTTTCAATACCTCCCAGGTCATTTGAGCCATCGACTCCAAATCAACGGCCAAATGTCTTGTTATACTGGTAGAATGAGACACAGCAGTTTTTATAGGATTTTAGTGGAATTTCTATTTTTCATGAATATTTTCATCAAAAATCTCCATTTTTTGGCGAATACACCGCCCGATTTTTTCAATAGCTCCCAGGTCATTTGAGCCATCGACTCCAAATCAATGCCGACATGTCTTGTTATACTGGTAGAATGAGACACAGCAGTTTTTATTGGATTTTAGTGGAATTTCTATTTTTCATGAATATTTGAATGAAAAATCACCATTTTTGGCGAATACACCGCCCGATTTTTTCAATAGCTCCCAGGTCATTTGAGCCATCGACTCCAAATCAATGCCGACATGTCTTGTCATACTGGTAGAATGAGACACAGCAGTTTTTATTGGATTTTAGTGGAATTTCTATTTTTCATGAATATTTTCATGAAAAATCACCATTTTTGGCGAATACACCGCCCAATTTTTTCAATAGCTCCCAGGTCATTTGAGCCATCGACTCCAAATCAATGCCGACATGTCTTGTTATACTGGTAGAATGAGACACAGCAGTTTTTATTGGAGTTTAGTGGAATTTCTATTTTTCATGAATATTTGAATGAAAAATCACCATTTTTGGCGAATACACCGCCCGATTTTTTCAATAGCTCCCAGGTCATTTGAGCCATCGACTCCAAATCAACGGCCAAATGTCTTGTCATACTGGTAGAATGAGACACAGCAGTTTTTATTGGATTTTAGTGGAATTTCTATTTTTCATGAATATTTTCATGAAAAATCACCATTTTTGGCGAATACACCGCCCAATTTTTTCAATAGCTCCCAGGTCATTTGAGCCATCGACTCCGAATCAACGGCCAAATGTCTTGTTATACTGGTAGAATGAGACACAGCAGTTTTTATTGGATTTTAGTGGAATTTCTATTTTTCATGAATATCTTTTTCGAAAAATCACCATTTTTGGCGAATACACCGCCCGATTTTTTCAATAGCTCCCAGGTCATTTGAGCCATCGACTCCAAATCAACGGCCAAATTACTTGTTATACTGGTAGAATGAGACACAGCAGTTTTTATTGGAGTTTAGTGGAATTTCTATTTTTCATGAATATTTGAATGAAAAATCACCATTTTTGGCGAATACACCGCCCGATTTTTTCAATAGCTCCCAGGTCATTTGAGCCATCGACTCCAAATCAATGCTGACATGTCTTGTTATACTGGTAGAATGAGACACAGCAGTTTTTGTTGGATTTTAGTGGAATTTCTATTTTTCATGAATCAAGCGTAGCGTTACTTCTGGCAGGCCACGTCGTCAAGCTCTAAATTGACATCAACAGCGTAGCTGTCAACACGGAGCAGATCAGCTGATGGCTCAGCTGACTCCCCGTGCCCGCTTCCTATTGGGAAATTGCATTCAGAGCGCGCTATTTAACTGCTCTAGCCCGACCTCACTTGCTGCTTCCTCTGCTGGCCTTTTTGCAACCCACCTCCACCCCAGCGCCTCCAGTCATCTGTTATGAATCTTACATTGTATCTTGTTGGTTGCTCTGCTCTGTCTGGGTTTTTCTTTGCTGCTGCGCTCCCTGCTTATGCCGTTCATGATGGCTCGTGAAGGGCAGGAAGGTGTGCTCTTCCTGCCTCAGGCTTTCCACGCAAGCGCGTGGAAGAGCAAGGGGTCCCAGAACAGTACCATACCGCTAAATGAAACTTGTGCAAGTGAATGAAGATTATTTTGACAAAGTGGTCCTGACTGAAATATTTTCATGAAAAATCACCATTTTTGGCGAATACACCGCCCGATTTTTTCAATAGCTCCCAGGTCATTTGAGCCATCGACTCCAAATCAACTGCCACATGTCTTGTTATACTGGTAGAATGAGACACAGCAGTTTTTATTGGATTTTAGTGGAATTTCTATTTTTCATGAATATCTTTTTCGAAAAATCACCATTTTTGGCGAATACACCGCCCGATTTTTTCAATAGCTCCCAGGTCATTTGAGCCATCGACTCCAAATCAATGCCGACATGTCTTGTTATACTGGTAGAATGAGACACAGCAGTTTTTATTGGATTTTAGTGGAATTTCTATTTTTCATGAATATTTTTTTCAAAAAATCACAATTTTTGGCGAATACACCGCCCAATTTTTTCAATAGCTCCCAGGTCATTTGAGCCATCGACTCCAAATCAACGGCCAAATGTCTTGTCATACTGGTAGAATGAGACACAGCAGTTTTTATTGGATTTTAGTGGAATTTCTATTTTTCATGAATAACTTCATGAAAAATCACCATTTTTGGCGAATACACCGCCCGATTTTTTCAATAGCTCCCAGGTCATTTGAGCCATCGACTCCAAATCAATGCCGACATGTCTTGTTATACTGGTAGAATGAGACACAGCAGTTTTTATTGGATTTTAGTGGAATTTCTATTTTTCATGAATATTTGAATGAAAAATCACCATTTTTGGCAAATACACCGCCAGATTGTTTCAATAGCTCCCAGGTCATTTGAGCGATCGCCTCCAAATCAATGCAGACATGTCTTGCTATACTGGTAGAATGAGACACAGCAGTTTTTATTGGATTTTAGTGGAATTTCTATTTTTCATGAATATTTTTTTCAAAAAATCACAATTTTTGGCGAATACACCGCCCGATTTTTTCAATAGCTCCCAGGTCATTTGAGCCATCGACTCCAAATCAATGCCGACATGTCTTGTTATACTGGTAGAATGAGACACAGCAGTTTTTATTGGATTTTAGTGGAATTTCTATTTTTCATGAATATCTTCATGAAAAATCACCATTTTTGGCGAATACACCGCCCGATTTTTTCAATAGCTCCCAGGTCATTTTAGCCATCGACTCCAAATCAACGGCCAAATGTCTTGTTATACTGGTAGAATGAGACACAGCAGTTTTTATTGGATTTTAGTGGAATTTCTATTTTTCATGAATATTTTAATGAAAAATCACCATTTTTGGCGAATACACCGCCCGATTTTTTCAATAGCTCCCAGGTCATTTTAGCCATCGACTCCAAATCAACGGCCAAATGTCTTGTCATACTGGTAGAATGAGACACAGCAGTTTTTATTGGATTTTAGTGGAATTTCTATTTTTCATGAATATCTTCATGAAAAATCACCATTTTTGGCGAATACACCGCCCGATTTTTTCAATAGCTCCCAGGTCATTTTAGCCATCGACTCCAAATCAACGGCCAAATGTCTTGTTATACTGGTAGAATGAGACACAGCAGTTTTTATTGGATTTTAGTGGAATTTCTATTTTTCATGAATATTTGAATGAAAAATCACCATTTTTTGGCGAATACACCGCCCGATTTTTTCAATAGCTCCCAGGTCATTTGAGCCATCGACTCCAAATCAATGGACAAATGTCTTGCTATACTGGTAGAATGAGACACAGCAGTTTTTATTGGAGTTTAGTGGAATTTCTATTTTTCATGAATATTTGAATGAAAAATCACCATTTTTGGCAAATACACCGCCCGATTTTTTCAATAGCTCCCAGGTGATTTGAGCCATCGACTCCAAATCAATGCCGACATGTCTTGTTATACTGGTAGAATGAGACACAGCAGTTTTTGTTGGATTTTAGTGGAATTTCTATTTTTCATGAATATTTTCATCAAAAATCACCATTTTTGGCGAATACACCGCCCGATTTTTTCATGGCTCCCAGGTCATTTGAGCCATCGACTCCAAATCAATGCCGACATGTCTTGTTATACTGGTAGAATGAGACACAGCAGTTTTTATTGGATTTTAGTGGAATTTCTATTTTTCATGAATATTTTAATGAAAAATCACCATTTTTGGCGAATACACCGCCCGATTTTTTCAATAGCTCCCAGGTCATTTGAGCCATCGACTCCAAATCAATGCCGACATGTCTTGTTATACTGGTAGAATGAGACACAGCAGTTTTTATTGGATTTTAGTGGAATTTCTATTTTTCATGAATATCTTCATGAAAAATCACCATTTTTGGCGAATACACCGCCCGATTTTTTCGATAGCTCCCAGGTCATTTTAGCCATCGACTCCAAATCAACGGCCAAATGTCTTGTTATACTGGTAGAATGAGACACAGCAGTTTTTATTGGATTTTAGTGGAATTTCTATTTTTCATGAATATTTTAATGAAAAATCACCATTTTTGGCGAATACACCGCCCGATTTTTTCAATAGCTCCCAGGTCATTTTAGCCATCGACTCCAAATCAACGGCCAAATGTCTTGTTATACTGGTAGAATGAGACACAGCAGTTTTTATTGGAGTTTAGTGGAATTTCTATTTTTCATGAATATTTGAATGAAAAATCACCATTTTTGGCGAATACACCGCCCGATTTTTTCAATAGCTCCCAGGTGATTTGAGCCATCGACTCCAAATCAATGCCGACATGTCTTGTTATACTGGTAGAATGAGACACAGCAGTTTTTATTGGATTTTAGTGGAATTTCTATTTTTCATGAATATTTTAATGAAAAATCACCATTTTTTGGCGAATACACCGCCCGATTTTTTCAATAGCTCCCAGGTCATTTGAGCCATCGACTCCAAATCAATGCCGACATGTCTTGTTGTACTGGTAGAATGAGACACAGCAGTTTTTGTTGGATTTTAGTGGAATTTCTGTTTTTCATGAATATTTTAATGAAAAATCACCATTTTTGGCGAATACACCGCCCGATTTTTTCAATAGCTCCCAGGTCATTTGAGCCATCGACTCCAAATCAATGCCGACATGTCTTGTTATACTGGTAGAATGAGACACAGCAGTTTTTATTGGATTTTAGTGGAATTTCTATTTTTCATGAATATCTTTTTCGAAGAATCACAATTTTTGGCGAATACACCGCCCGATTTTTTCAATAGCTCCCAGGTCATTTGAGCCATCGACTCCAAATCAACGGCCAAATGTCTTGTTATACTGGTAGAATGAGACACAGCAGTTTTTATTGGAGTTTAGTGGAATTTCTATTTTTCATGAATATTTGAATGAAAAATCACCATTTTTGGCAAATACACCGCCAGATTGTTTCAATAGCTCCCAGGTCATTTGAGCGATCGCCTCCAAATCAATGCAGACATGTCTTGCTATACTGGTAGAATGAGACACAGCAGTTTTTATTGGATTTTAGTGGAATTTCTATTTTTCATGAATATTTTTTTCAAAAAATCACAATTTTTGGCGAATACACCGCCCGATTTTTTCAATAGCTCCCAGGTCATTTTAGCCATCGACTCCAAATCAACGGCCAAATGTCTTGTCATACTGGTAGAATGAGACACAGCAGTTTTTATTGGAGTTTAGTGGAATTTCTATTTTTCATGAATATTTTCATGAAAAATCACCATTTTTGGCGAATACACCGCCCGATTTTTTCAATAGCTCCCAGGTCATTTGAGCCATCGACTCCAAATCAATGCCGACATGTCTTGTTATACTGGTAGAATGAGACACAGCAGTTTTTATTGGATTTTAGTGGAATTTCTATTTTTCATGAATATTTTTTTCAAAAAATCACAATTTTTGGCGAATACACCGCCCAATTTTTTCAATAGCTCCCAGGTCATTTGAGCCATCGACTCCAAATCAACGGCCAAATGTCTTGTCATACTGGTAGAATGAGACACAGCAGTTTTTATTGGATTTTAGTGGAATTTCTATTTTTCATGAATATTTTCATGAAAAATCACCATTTTTGGCGAATACACCGCCCAATTTTTTCAATAGCTCCCAGGTCATTTGAGCCATCGACTCCGAATCAACGGCCAAATGTCTTGTTATACTGGTAGAATGAGACACAGCAGTTTTTATTGGATTTTAGTGGAATTTCTGTTTTTCATGAATATTTGAATGACAAATCACCATTTTTGGCGAATACACCGCCCGATTTTTTCAATAGCTCCCAGGTCATTTGAGCCATCGACTCCAAATCAATGCCGACATGTCTTGTTATACTGCTAGAATGAGACACAGCAGTTTTTATAGGATTTTAGTGGAATTTCTATTTTTCATGAATATTTTCATCAAAAATCACCATTTTTGGCGAATACACCGCCCGATTTTTTCAATAGCTCCCAGGTCATTTGAGCCATCGACTCCAAATCAATGCCGACATGTCTTGTTATACTGGTAGAATGAGACACAGCAGTTTTTATTGGATTTTAGTGGAATTTCTATTTTTCATGAATATTTGAATGAAAAATCACCATTTTTGGCGAATACACCGCCCAATTTTTTCAATAGCTCCCAGGTCATTTGAGCCATCGACTCCGAATCAACGGCCAAATGTCTTGTTATACTGGTAGAATGAGACACAGCAGTTTTTATTGGATTTTAGTGGAATTTCTATTTTTCATGAATATCTTTTTCGAAAAATCACCATTTTTGGCGAATACACCGCCCGATTTTTTCAATAGCTCCCAGGTCATTTGAGCCATCGACTCCAAATCAATGCCGACATGTCTTGTTATACTGGTAGAATGAGACACAGCAGTTTTTGTTGGATTTTAGTGGAATTTCTATTTTTCATGAATATTTTAATGAAAAATCACCATTTTTGGCGAATCCACCGCCCGATTTTTTCAATAGCTCCCAGGTCATTTGAGCCATCGACTCCAAATCAACGGCCAAATGTCTTGTTATACTGGTAGAATGAGACACAGCAGTTTTTATTGGAGTTTAGTGGAATTTCTATTTTTCATGAATATTTTCATCAAAAATCACCATTTTTTGGCGAATACACCGCCTGATTTTTTCAATAGCTCCCAGGTCATTTGAGCCATCGACTCCAAATCAACGGCCAAATGTCTTGTTATACTGGTAGAATGAGACACAGCAGTTTTTATTGGAGTTTAGTGGAATTTCTATTTTTCATGAATATTTGAATGACAAATCACCATTTTTGGCGAATACACCGCCCGATTTTTTCAATAGCTCCCAGGTCATTTGAGCCATCGACTCCAAATCAACGGCCAAATGTCTTGTTATACTGGTAGAATGAGACACAGCAGTTTTTATTGGATTTTAGTGGAATTTCTATTTTTCATGAATATTTGAATGACAAATCACCATTTTTGGCGAATACACCGCCCGATTTTTTCAATAGCTCCCAGGTCATTTGAGCCACCGACTCCAAATCAATGCCGACATGTCTTGTTATACTGGTAGAATGAGACACAGCAGTTTTTATTGGAGTTTAGTGGAATTTCTATTTTTCATGAATATTTTAATGAAAAATCACCATTTTTGGCGAGTACACCGCCCGATTTTTTCAATAGCTTCCAGGTCATTTGAGCCATAGACTCCAAATCAACGGCCAAATGTCTTGTTATACTGGTAGAATGAGACACAGCAGTTTTTATTGGAGTTTAGTGGAATTTCTATTTTTCATGAATATTTTCATCAAAAATCACCATTTTTGGCAAATACACCGCCCGATTTTTTCAATAGCTCCCAGGTCATTTGAGCCATCGACTCCAAATCAACAGCCAAATGTCTAGTTATACTGGTAGAATGAGACACAGCAGTTTTTATTGGAGTTTAGTGGAATTTCTATTTTTCATGAATATTTTCATCAAAAATCACCATTTTTTGGCGAATACACCGCCCGATTTTTTCAATAGCTCCCAGGTCATTTGAGCCATCGACTCCAAATCAATGCCGACATGTCTTGTTATACTGGTAGAATGAGACACAGCAGTTTTTATTGGATTTTAGTGGAATTTCTATTTTTCATGAATATTTGAATGAAAAATCACCATTTTTGGCGAATACACCGCCCGATTTTTTCAATAGCTCCCAGGTCATTTGAGCCATCGACTCCAAATCAACGGCCAAATGTCTTGTCATACTGGTAGAATGAGACACAGCAGTTTTTATTGGATTTTAGTGGAATTTCTATTTTTCATGAATATTTTCATGAAAAATCACCATTTTTGGCGAATACACCGCCCAATTTTTTCAATACCTCCCAGGTCATTTGAGCCATCGACTCCGAATCAACGGCCAAATGTCTTGTTATACTGGTAGAATGAGACACAGCAGTTTTTATTGGATTTTAGTGGAATTTCTGTTTTTCATGAATATTTGAATGACAAATCACCATTTTTGGCGAATACACCGCCCGATTTTTTCAATAGCTCCCAGGTCATTTGAGCCATCGACTCCAAATCAATGCCGACATGTCTTGTTATACTGGTAGAATGAGACACAGCAGTTTTTATAGGATTTTAGTGGAATTTCTATTTTTCATGAATATTTTCATCAAAAATCACCATTTTTGGCGAATACACCGCCCGATTTTTTCAATAGCTCCCAGGTCATTTGAGCCATCGACTCCAAATCAATGCCGACATGTCTTGTTATACTGGTAGAATGAGACACAGCAGTTTTTATTGGATTTTAGTGGAATTTCTATTTTTCATGAATATTTGAATGAAAAATCACCATTTTTGGCGAATACACCGCCCGATTTTTTCAATAGCTCCCAGGTCATTTGAGCCATCGACTCCAAATCAACGGCCAAATGTCTTGTCATACTGGTAGAATGAGACACAGCAGTTTTTATTGGATTTCAGTGGAATTTCTATTTTTCATGAATATTTTCATGAAAAATCACCATTTTTGGCGAATACACCGCCCAATTTTTTCAATAGCTCCCAGGTCATTTGAGCCATCGACTCCGAATCAACGGCCAAATGTCTTGTTATACTGGTAGAATGAGACACAGCAGTTTTTATTGGATTTTAGTGGAATTTCTATTTTTCATGAATATCTTTTTCGAAAAATCACCATTTTTGGCGAATACACCGCCCGATTTTTTCAATAGCTCCCAGGTCATTTGAGCCATCGACTCCAAATCAATGCCGACATGTCTTGTTATACTGGTAGAATGAGACACAGCAGTTTTTGTTGGATTTTAGTGGAATTTCTATTTTTCATGAATATTTTAATGAAAAATCACCATTTTTGGCGAATCCACCGCCCGATTTTTTCAATAGCTCCCAGGTCATTTGAGCCATCGACTCCAAATCAACGGCCAAATGTCTTGTTATACTGGTAGAATGAGACACAGCAGTTTTTATTGGAGTTTAGTGGAATTTCTATTTTTCATGAATATTTTCATCAAAAATCACCATTTTTTGGCGAATACACCGCCTGATTTTTTCAATAGCTCCCAGGTCATTTGAGCCATCGACTCCAAATCAACGGCCAAATGTCTTGTTATACTGGTAGAATGAGACACAGCAGTTTTTATTGGAGTTTAGTGGAATTTCTATTTTTCATGAATATTTGAATGACAAATCACCATTTTTGGCGAATACACCGCCCGATTTTTTCAATAGCTCCCAGGTCATTTGAGCCATCGACTCCAAATCAACGGCCAAATGTCTTGTTATACTGGTAGAATGAGACACAGCAGTTTTTATTGGAGTTTAGTGGAATTTCTATTTTTCATGAATATTTTCATCAAAAATCACCATTTTTTGGCGAATACACCGCCCGATTTTTTCAATAGCTCCCAGGTCATTTGAACCATCGACTCCAAATCAACAGCCAAATGTCTAGTTATACTGGTAGAATGAGACACAGCAGTTTTTATTGGAGTTTAGTGGAATTTCTATTTTTCATGAATATTTTCATCAAAAATCACCATTTTTTGGCGAATACACCGCCCGACTTTTTCAATAGCTCCCAGGTCATTTGATCCATCGACTCCACATCAACGGCCAAATGTCTTGTTATACTGGTAGAATGAGACACAGCAGTTTTTGTTGGATTTTAGTGGAATTTCTATTTTTCATGAATATTTTAATGAAAAATCACCATTTTTGGCGAATACACCGCCCGATTTTTTCAATAGCTCCCAGGTCATTTGAGCCATCGACTCCAAATCAACGGCCAAATGTCTTGTTATACTGGTAGAATGAGACACAGCAGTTTTTATTGGATTTTAGTGGACTTTCTATTTTTCATGAATACTTTCATGAAAAATCACCATTTTTGGCGAATACACCGCCCGTTTTTTCAATACCTCCCAGGTCATTTGAGCCATCGACTCCAAATCAACGGCCAAATGTCTTGTTATACTGGTAGAATGAGACACAGCAGTTTTTATAGGATTTTAGTGGAATTTCTATTTTTCATGAATATTTTCATCAAAAATCTCCATTTTTTGGCGAATACACCGCCCGATTTTTTCAATAGCTCCCAGGTCATTTGAGCCATCGACTCCAAATCAATGCCGACATGTCTTGTTATACTGGTAGAATGAGACACAGCAGTTTTTATTGGATTTTAGTGGAATTTCTATTTTTCATGAATATTTGAATGAAAAATCACCATTTTTGGCGAATACACCGCCCGATTTTTTCAATAGCTCCCAGGTCATTTGAGCCATCGACTCCAAATCAATGCCGACATGTCTTGTCATACTGGTAGAATGAGACACAGCAGTTTTTATTGGATTTTAGTGGAATTTCTATTTTTCATGAATATTTTCATGAAAAATCACCATTTTTGGCGAATACACCGCCCAATTTTTTCAATAGCTCCCAGGTCATTTGAGCCATCGACTCCAAATCAATGCCGACATGTCTTGTTATACTGGTAGAATGAGACACAGCAGTTTTTATTGGAGTTTAGTGGAATTTCTATTTTTCATGAATATTTGAATGAAAAATCACCATTTTTGGCGAATACACCGCCCGATTTTTTCAATAGCTCCCAGGTCATTTGAGCCATCGACTCCAAATCAACGGCCAAATGTCTTGTCATACTGGTAGAATGAGACACAGCAGTTTTTATTGGATTTTAGTGGAATTTCTATTTTTCATGAATATTTTCATGAAAAATCACCATTTTTGGCGAATACACCGCCCAATTTTTTCAATAGCTCCCAGGTCATTTGAGCCATCGACTCCGAATCAACGGCCAAATGTCTTGTTATACTGGTAGAATGAGACACAGCAGTTTTTATTGGATTTTAGTGGAATTTCTATTTTTCATGAATATCTTTTTCGAAAAATCACCATTTTTGGCGAATACACCGCCCGATTTTTTCAATAGCTCCCAGGTCATTTGAGCAATCGACTCCAAATCAATGCCGACATGTCTTGTTATACTGGTAGAATGAGACACAGCAGTTTTTATTGGATTTTAGTGGAATTTCTATTTTTCATGAATATTTGAATGAAAAATCACCATTTTTGGCGAATACACCGCCCGATTTTTTCAATAGCTCCCAGATCATTTGAGCCATCGACTCCAAATCAATGCCGACATGTCTTGTCATACTGGTAGAATGAGACACAGCAGTTTTTGTTGGATTTTAGTGGAATTTCTATTTTTCATGAATATTTTTTTCGAAAAATCACCATTTTTGGCGAATACACCGCCCGATTTTTTCAATAGCTCCCAGGTCATTTGAGCCATCGACTCCAAATCAACGGCCAAATGTCTTGTTATACTGGTAGAATGAGACACAGCAGTTTTTATTGGAGTTTAGTGGAATTTCTATTTTTCATGAATATTTGAATGAAAAATCACCATTTTTGGCAAATACACCGCCCGATTTTTTCAATAGCTCCCAGGTCATTTGAGCCATCGACTCCAAATCAATGCCGACATGTCTTGTTATACTGGTAGAATGAGACACAGCAGTTTTTATTGGAGTTTAGTGGAATTTCTATTTTTCATGAATATTTGAATGACAAATCACCATTTTTGGCGAATACACCGCCCGATTTTTTCAATAGCTCCCAGGTCATTTGAGCCATCGACTCCAAATCAATGCCGACATGTCTTGTTATACTTGTAGAATGAGACACAGCAGTTTTTGTTGGATTTTAGTGGAATTTCTATTTTTCATGAATATTTGAATGAAAAATCACCATTTTTGGCGAATACACCGCCCGATTTTTTCAATAGCTCTCAGGTCATTTGAGCCATCGACTCCAAATCAATGCCGACATGTCTTGTTATACTGGTAGAATGAGACACAGCAGTTTTTATTGGATTTTAGTGGAATTTCTATTTTTCATGAATATTTTCATGAAAAATCACCATTTTTGGCGAATACACCGCCCGATTTTTTCAATAGCTCCCAGGTCATTTGAGCCATCGACTCCAAATCGACGGCCAAATGTCTTGTTATACTGGTAGAATGAGACACAGCAGTTTTTATTGGATTTTAGTGGAATTTCTATTTTTCATGAATATTTTCATGAAAAATCATTTTTGGCGAATACACCACCCGATTTTTTCAATAGCTCACAGGTCATTTGAGCCATTGACTCCAAATCAATGCCGACATGTCTTGTTATACTGGTAGAATGAGACACAGCAGTTTTTATTGGATTTTAGTGGAATTTCTATTTTTCATGAATATTTGAATGAAAAATCACCATTTTTGGCGAATACACCGCCCGATTTTTTCAATAGCTCCCAGGTCATTTGAGCCATCGACCATTTTTCATAGCTCCCAGGTCATTTGAGCCATCGACTCCAAATCAACGGCCAAATGTCTTGTTATACTGGTAGAATGAGACACAGCAGTTTTTATTGGATTTTAGTGGAATTTCTATTTTTCATGAATATTTTCATCAAAAATCACCATTTTTTGGCGAATACACCGCCCGATTTTTTCAATAGCTCCCAGGTGATTTGAGCCATCGACTCCAAATCAACGGCCAAATGTCTTGTCATACTGGTAGAATGAGACACAGCAGTTTTTATTGGATTTTAGTGGAATTTCTATTTTTCATGAATATTTTTTTCGAAAAATCAACATTTTTGGCGAATACACCGCCCGATTTTTTCAATAGCTCCCAGGTCATTTGAGCCATCGACTCTAAATCAATGCTGACATGTCTTGTTATACTGGTAGAATGAGACACAGCAGTTTTTGTTGGATTTTAGTGGAATTTCTATTTTACATGAATATTTGAATGAAAAATCACCATTTTTGGCGAATACACCGCCCGATTTTTTCAATAGCTCCCAGGTCATTTGAGCCATCGACTCCAAATCAATGCCGACATGTCTTGTTATACTGGTAGAATGAGACACAGCAGTTTTTATTGGATTTTAGTGGAATTTCTATTTTTCATGAATATTTTCATGAAAAATCACCATTTTTGACGAATACACCGCCCGATTTTTTCAATAGCTCCCAGGTCATTTGAGCCATCGACTCCAAATCAACGGCCAAATGTCTTGTTATACTGGTAGAATGAGACACAGCAGTTTTTTTTGGAGTTTAGTGGAATTTCTATTTTTCATGAATATTTTCATCAAAAATCACCATTTTTTGGCGAATACACCGCCTGATTTTTTCAATAGCTCCCAGGTCATTTGAGCCATCGACTCCAAATCAACGGCCAAATGTCTTGTTATACTGGTAGAATGAGACACAGCAGTTTTTATTGGAGTTTAGTGGAATTTCTATTTTTCATGAATATTTGAATGACAAATCATAATTTTTGGCGAATACACCGCCCGATTTTTTCAATAGCTCCCAGGTCATTTGAGCCATCGACTCCAAATCAACGGCCAAATGTCTTGTCATACTGGTAGAATGAGACACAGCAGTTTTTATTGGATTTTAGTGGAATTTCTATTTTTCATGAATATTTTCATGAAAACTCACCATTTTTGGCGAATACACCGCCCGATTTTTTCAATAGCTCCCAGGTCATTTGAGCCATCGACTCCAAATTAACGGCCAAATGTCTTGTTATACTGGTAGAATGAGACACAGCAGTTTTTATTGGATTTTAGTGGAATTTCTATTTTTCATGAATATTTTCATCAAAAATCACCATTTTTTGGCGAATACACCGCCCGATTTTTTCAATAGCTCCCAGGTGATTTGAGCCATCGACTCCAAATCAACGGCCAAATGTCTTGTCATACTGGTAGAATGAGACACAGCAGTTTTTATTGGATTTTAGTGGAATTTCTATTTTTCATGAATATTTTCATGAAAACTCACCATTTTTGGCGAATACACCGCCCGATTTTTTCAATAGCTCCCAGGTCATTTGAGCCATCGACTCCAAATCAACGGCCAAATGTCTTGTTATACTGGTAGAATGAGACACAGCAGTTTTTATTGGATTTTAGTGGAATTTCTATTTTTCATGAATATTTTTTTCGAAAAATCACCATTTTTGGCGAATACACCGCCCGATTTTTTCAATAGCTCCCAGGTCATTTGAGCCATCGACTCCAAATCAACGGCCAAATGTCTTGTTATACTGGTAGAATGAGACACAGCAGTTTTTTTGGAGTTTAGTGGAATTTCTATTTTTCATGAATATTTGAATGAAAAATCACCATTTTTGGCGAATACACCGCCCGATTTTTTCAATAGCTCTCAGGTCATTTGAGCCATCGACTCCAAATCAATGCCGACATGTCTTGTTATACTGGTAGAATGAGACACAGCAGTTTTTATTTGATTTTAGTGGAATTTCTATTTTTCATGAATATTTTCATGAAAAATCACCATTTTTGGCGAATACACCGCCCGATTTTTTCAATAGCTCCCAGGTCATTTGAGCCATCGACTCCAAATCAATGCCGACATGTCTTGTTATACTGGTAGAATGAGACACAGCAGTTTTTATTGGATTTTAGTGGAATTTCTATTTTTCATGAATATTTTCATGAAAAATCACCATTTTTGACGAATACACCGCCCGATTTTTTCAATAGCTCCCAGGTCATTTGAGCCATCGACTCCAAATCAACGGCCAAATGTCTTGTTATACTGGTAGAATGAGACACAGCAGTTTTTTTTGGAGTTTAGTGGAATTTCTATTTTTCATGAATATTTTCATCAAAAATCACCATTTTTTGGCGAATACACCGCCTGATTTTTTCAATAGCTCCCAGGTCATTTGAGCCATCGACTCCAAATCAACGGCCAAATGTCTTGTTATACTGGTAGAATGAGACACAGCAGTTTTTATTGGAGTTTAGTGGAATTTCTATTTTTCATGAATATTTGAATGACAAATCATAATTTTTGGCGAATACACCGCCCGATTTTTTCAATAGCTCCCAGGTCATTTGAGCCATCGACTCCAAATCAACGGCCAAATGTCTTGTCATACTGGTAGAATGAGACACAGCAGTTTTTATTGGATTTTAGTGGAATTTCTATTTTTCATGAATATTTTCATGAAAACTCACCATTTTTGGCGAATACACCGCCCGATTTTTTCAATAGCTCCCAGGTCATTTGAGCCATCGACTCCAAATTAACGGCCAAATGTCTTGTTATACTGGTAGAATGAGACACAGCAGTTTTTATTGGATTTTAGTGGAATTTCTATTTTTCATGAATATTTTCATCAAAAATCACCATTTTTTGGCGAATACACCGCCCGATTTTTTCAATAGCTCCCAGGTGATTTGAGCCATCGACTCCAAATCAACGGCCAAATGTCTTGTCATACTGGTAGAATGAGACACAGCAGTTTTTATTGGATTTTAGTGGAATTTCTATTTTTCATGAATATTTTCATGAAAACTCACCATTTTTGGCGAATACACCGCCCGATTTTTTCAATAGCTCCCAGGTCATTTGAGCCATCGACTCCAAATCAACGGCCAAATGTCTTGTTATACTGGTAGAATGAGACACAGCAGTTTTTATTGGATTTTAGTGGAATTTCTATTTTTCATGAATATTTTTTTCGAAAAATCACCATTTTTGGCGAATACACCGCCCGATTTTTTCAATAGCTCCCAGGTCATTTGAGCCATCGACTCCAAATCAACGGCCAAATGTCTTGTTATACTGGTAGAATGAGACACAGCAGTTTTTTTGGAGTTTAGTGGAATTTCTATTTTTCATGAATATTTGAATGAAAAATCACCATTTTTGGCGAATACACCGCCCGATTTTTTCAATAGCTCTCAGGTCATTTGAGCCATCGACTCCAAATCAATGCCGACATGTCTTGTTATACTGGTAGAATGAGACACAGCAGTTTTTATTTGATTTTAGTGGAATTTCTATTTTTCATGAATATTTTCATGAAAAATCACCATTTTTGGCGAATACACCGCCCGATTTTTTCAATAGCTCCCAGGTCATTTGAGCCATCGACTCCAAATCGACGGCCAAATGTCTTGTTATACTGGTAGAATGAGACACAGCAGTTTTTATTGGATTTTAGTGGAATTTCTATTTTTCATGAATATTTTCATGAAAAATCACCATTTTTGGCGAATACACCGCCCGATTTTTTCAATAGCTCCCAGGTCATTTGAGCCATCGACTCCAAATCAATGCCGACATGTCTTGTTATACTGGTAGAATGAGACACAGCAGTTTTTATTGGATTTTAGTGGAATTTCTATTTTTCATGAATATTTGATTGACAAATCACCATTTTTGGCGAATACACCGCCCGATTTTTTCAATAGCTCCCAGGTCATTTGAGCCATCGACTCCAAATCAATGCCGACATGTCTTGTTATACTGGTAGAATGAGACACAGCAGTTTTTATTGGATTTTAGTGGAATTTCTATTTTTCATGAATATTTTCATGAAAAATCACCATTTTTGGCGAATACACCGCCCGATTTTTTCAATAGCTCCCAGGTCATTTGAGCCATCGACTCCAAATCAACGGCCAAATGTCTTGTTATACTGGTAGAATGAGACACAGCAGTTTTTATTGGATTTTAGTGGAATTTCTATTTTTCATGAATATTTGAATGAAAAATTTACCATTTTTGGCGAATACACCGCCCGATTTTTTCAATAGCTCCCAGGTCATTTGAGCCATCGACTCCAAATCAACGGCCAAATGTCTTGTTATACTGGTAGAATGAGACACAGCAGTTTTTATTGGAGTTTAGTGGAATTTCTATTTTTCATGAATATTTGAATGACAAATCATCATTTTTGGCGAATACACCGCCCGATTTTTTCAATAGCTCCCAGGTCATTTGAGCCATCGACTCCAAATCAACGGCCAAATGTCTTGTCATACTGGTAGAATGAGACACAGCAGTTTGTATTGGATTTTAGTGGAATTTCTATTTTTCATGAATATTTTCGCCAAAAATGGTGAAAATAGCTCGCAGGTCATTTGAGCCATCGACTCCAAATCAATGCCGACATGTCTTGTTATACTGGTAGAATGAGACACAGCAGTTTTTTTTGGATTTTAGTGGAATTTCTATTTTTCATGAATATTTGAATGAAAAATCACCATTTTTGGCGAATACACCGCCCGATTTTTTCAATAGCTCCCAGGTCATTTGAGCCATCGACTCCAAATCAACGGCCAAATGTCTTGTTATACTGGTAGAATGAGACACAGCAGTTTTTATTGGATTTTAGTGGAATTACTATTTTTCATGAATATTTTTTTCGAAAAATCACCATTTTTGGCGATTACACCGCCCGATTTTTTCAATAGCTCCCAGGTCATTTGAGCCATCGACTCTAAATCAATGCCGACATGTCTTGTTATACTGGTAGAATGAGACACAGCAGTTTTTGTTGGATTTTAGTGGAATTTCTATTTTTCATGAATATTTATAATGAAAAATCACCATTTTTGGCGAATACACCGCCCGATTTTTTCAATAGCTCCCAGGTCATTTGAGCTATCGACTCCAAATCAATGGCCAAATGTCTTGTTATACTGGTAGAATGAGACACAGCAGTTTTTTGGGGATTTTAGTGGAATTTCTATTTTTCATGAATATTTTCATCAAAAATCACCATTTTTTGGCGAATACACCGCCCGATTTTTTCAATAGCTCCCAGGTGATTTGAGCCATCGACTCCAAATCAACGGCCAAATGTCTTGTCATACTGGTAGAATGAGACACAGCAGTTTTTATTGGATTTTAGTGGAATTTCTATTTTTCATGAATATTTTCATGAAAACTCACCATTTTTGGCGAATACACCGCCCGATTTTTTCAATAGCTCCCAGGTCATTTGAGCCATCGACTCCAAATCAACGGCCAAATGTCTTGTTATACTGGTAGAATGAGACACAGCAGTTTTTATTGGATTTTAGTGGAATTTCAATTTTTCATGAATATTTCTTTCGAAAAATCACCATTTTTGGCGAATACACTGCCCGATTTTTTCAATAGCTCCCAGGTCATTTGAGCCATCGACTCCAAATCAACGGCCAAATGTCTTGTTATACTGGTAGAATGAGACACAGCAGTTTTTATTGGAGTTTAGTGGAATTTCTATTTTTCATGAATATTTGAATGAAAAATCACCATTTTTGGCGAATACACCGCCCGATTTTTTCAATAGCTCCCAGGTCATTTGAGCCATCGACTCCAAATCAATGCCGACATGTCTTGTTATACTGGTAGAATGAGACACAGCAGTTTTTATTGGATTTTAGTGGAATTTCTATTTTTCATGAATATTTTTTTCGAAAAATCAACATTTTTGGCGAATACACCGCCCGATTTTTTCAATAGCTCCCAGGTCATTTGAGCCATCGACTCTAAATCAATGCCGACATGTCTTGTTATACTGGTAGAATGAGACACAGCAGTTTTTGTTGGATTTTAGTGGAATTTCTATTTTACATGAATATTTGAATGAAAAATCACCATTTTTGGCGAATACACTGCCCGATTTTTTCAATAGCTCCCAGGTCATTTGAGCCATCGACTCCAAATCAATGCCGACATGTCTTGTTATACTGGTAGAATGAGACACAGCAGTTTTTATTGGATTTTAGTGGAATTTCTATTTTTCATGAATATTTTCATCAAAACTCACCATTTTTGGCGAATACACCGCCCGATTTTTTCAATAGCTCCCAGGTCATTTGAGCCATCGACTCCAAATCAACGGCCAAATGTCTTGTTATACTGGTAGAATGAGACACAGCAGTTTTTATTGGAGTTTAGTGGAATTTCTATTTTTCATGAATATTTGAATGAAAAATCACCATTTTTGGCAAATACACCGCCCGATTTTTTCAATAGCTCCCAGGTCATTTGAGCCATCGACTCCAAATCAATGCCGACATGTCTTGTTATACTGGTAGAATGAGACACAGCAGTTTTTATTGGAGTTTAGTGGAATTTCTATTTTTCATGAATATTTGAATGACAAATCACCATTTTTGGCGAATACACCGCCCGATTTTTTCAA